>NC_035445.2:107968678-108273678 GCF_002127325.2 Helianthus annuus | reverse complement strand
TTGCTTTCCGATTATCCAACTGTTGACGAGTAGAGGTTTAGTGTCCGAATGCATAAGGGTTAAAGTTCAAGCATGTTTAGAGTCAAGATTCATAATTAAACATCATGAAAATAACATATGAGAATAACATGTGAAAGTAATCATCTTCAACACATAGCACTTGTATGACACTTAGTAACCACTAGGGTTATAATGATTTCATGAGTTGAACACCCATAAGAATCATAACAAGGTTTAGGTCTTTAGATGATGTTCTACTACTTTGATAAACGAACATTAATTCAACATCAAAGTTTCGAATGTACATAGATATGATTTAGGTTGTATAGCATATATTATTAAGTCCAAATGTTCGAGTATTGAGGTAGAAGATTACATCTTTATTTAGGTACCTCAAAGTGTGTCATAGAAGTCATGTAGGAGGTAGGAAGAACAAGCTTCCATTTAGGCACCTCGTATATGTTCACCACTACACTTGTTGTAACAACAAACAAGGAGGGTCATGAACTAGGATTAGTACAAGAATGTAAACAATCTAAGTTATGAGAAATCATCAAGTCATGCGGGTTAAAAACCCTAAACAAAACAGAAATTATTTGAGGTTTAACCTCTGATGTTGTATGTCTCAACCTTGTTTTTAAGCTTAAAAAACCATAAGATAGGTTGTAAGCATTAGGACATAGGTTTGAGATGAGTTAGACTCAAGTTTGATAAGTTTAAACAAGCTTTGAAAGAGTTTAAAACACAACAGAATGTTTATGGACATTTTTAGGACAATTCCAGGTCCGATTTCTCCAAGGAGAGATCAAGGAATCAAACCCAAAGATTATCCAAGCAATTAGAAAGAAGAATCATGTGAATTGGTTGAGTTTTGAGCAAGTTATGCTCACTTTTGCATGAAGGTATGAATCTGTCCGAATTTCAGAATTTTGCAAGAACTTGAGAGTGATTTTGGAGAGATTTAAGAGTTGTGAAAGTGGAAAAGGGCTTGGAGAAGGTGGGTATTTATAGGGGAAGGAGATAGGGTTGATTGGAAGTGTTTAATGGAGGTTTAGTGGTGATTGGAGGAGGAGGAGGAAACTTGGGATTTCGTGCATAAACACGGCTGTTTGAACATTCTGCTCGCCAGACACCGTTACGGACCGTAAGGGGTAGGGCTTGCTGTCCGTAAGCCTTTGGCAGAAGGCACGAATTTTTTTTTCTTCAATTTAATGATTTGTAGCATGTTCCATTGATATATATTACGTGTTTTATGACCATTTTAGGGTATTTAGGTGTATAAGGCATGTTCTATGGGTTACATTGTGACAACTGTGCTCTGTAATCTCTGTACGATGTAAAACAATGTTGATTATTAATAAAACAATGTGCTTTGGTGTTATTATATGTTTTTTTGTATTATTTTGTGTGTATTTGTGTTTGGTGATTTTACAATTCGATTCGATTCCAGTTTCAAGCTTTAAATCGCTTTCTAGAAGGTTATACGCGTACTTATGCGTAAATATAACCAGTTTAATGCAACAAAAACTCCGGAATAGTGAAATAGGCTTAAGATATCTTAAATAACCTCCACATAACTTAGAAATAAGTTTTGGATGGTTTGGTGTGTCGAAAACAAGTTTGTTCGATCGCAGGGACTATTTGTGTCAAACTGCGAAACTATACCGATTTGTATAGTAACGAACACTCCGAAACTTTATCCTTAGTTAAATATACCATAAATATCCTTTACATAGCTTAGAAATAGGCTTTGAAGGGTTCGGTATGCTAAAATAAACTTTATTGATCAATAGAGACTAAAAGCGTCAAAAGTGCATAAGTTTGCATTTTTGCGCATATCTTACGTTCTGAAGAAAACCAAACGTCCAAAAATTTATGTAATCATTAAAATATTTTATTTTAGTGATTGGCATGATAAAATTCCATTCGTCGCTTAATTTGGATCGTTTTTGCGTTCATTACGACTTCCATCGTAATTAACCGAATAATGTAACCGTACGGCCAAACGAACCGACATCCGTGTTGTCTTTGAGCATATTTTAAGTTCCCTATACTTTAATATCAATTTATAGCCTTGAAATGAGGTTAAAGGGGTTTAAAAGTGCCAAAAAAATCAAGTTTTACAAGTGCATGGACCATTTTTGAAAATTCTGGCAGATACATTGAACTTGGTCCATTTTTTTTAGGCATCCATGGTATTTCAAAACAATGTGCCACACATGGATGGTTTTGATCCTTGTTTTGCAATACCATTTGATGGTTTTAAGTATTCCCATGGTTTTGAAAACCATGTGCCCACATGTAAGGTCTAGATCAAAGCACGTTTTTCGACGAACGATCTTAACGGTTCTTGAATTCCTATAAATACCCAAACCCATTTCACTCCCAAAGCACACTTGAATCTGATTTTGGCTCTCTAAGTTGAAGTTTATGCTTCATACCTGAGAGTAAATCGGATCAAGAGCTTGCGGGGACCTTCTGTAAGTATTCTTTCGTTCTTTTCATTCGTTTCTATCGTTAAAGTCAAACTGTGTTTGACTTTCTGCTTTGACCAGTTTATGGTCAACGCGAAGTTCGTTTGAACTTCATAACGTGAGCGTAATCACGATGGTTATAGTCCCTAGTAACTATACCTACTGATTACCACATTATCTAGGCTCAGTGACGAGTCGTAGCTTCGGCCAGAATGCGTTTTCTCGCGTATTTTGTAACCAAGCTAGTTTTAGGTATCAAAACCGTTTGTTTTGCTACCAAACCTGTTTCTAACTTAACTAAACATGTTTCGACATGTTTAGCTCGTCACTTTTTAGTTTAGTGCTTGTGTAGAGTCGTAAGTCAAGCGGACTAAACACCCGCTTAGACTTCCGAACATGACTCGTTCGGTCGATCATTAGGATCCGACCAAACATGTTTTGTGACCATAATAGCATAGGGAATAACCTTCCGAGGTTATACCTTATGGTCGCCTAGTTTAAATAGTTGTATGATAAGTAGTTTATATGCCTTAAGTAAATTACCAAAATACCCTTTTCATGCGTAATTGGTAATTAAACATATGTAACCTAAACTTTTGTCACATAACTGATTTTGTAACATATTTAAAACATGTTTTGGCATATAATACTTGTCATAGGACTAGTTAGACGTCTCGAACGCGCATTTGCGCGCACGACGCGTTAAAGTAGCGTAAGCTACCTTAATGGGTTGCGATGGGTCGAAAGCACTTAGGTTAGGTTTCTTTTAGGATGTAGGCTTTGTTAAACCATATCATATGAGTTCCAACACTCATTTGGTTTACAAGACTTCCATTCTATCCGATCTTCCAATTTAGGTGTCTATTGTTTGATTAGTGAATCGATTACTAGGTGCTACTTGATTCCTTTGGTTTGCTTGAGGTTGTTTGAAGTTCTATTGATTGAGGATACTTTGCACTTCATGTGAGTACATAGTTCCCCTATTTTACTGTTTTTAAATGTTTTGGGGTGATTCATATGTACAAAATGTTTTCAAGGTTTAAACGATGGTTTCAAAAACGATTAAAAAGATTTTCACAAAACTAATAACGATTTCAATAATATGAACAAACTTTTTGGTTGTAGTTACATAACAAATAACATTCATTAGCATTGATCAAGCTGACTAGTATTAGGTTATGGTACCATAGGATCTGACAAATCCCGTTATTACTCTGCACCCATGGTTATGTGTGGGGGTTGTGGGTAACGACTGAATCTGATGATTGTTAACTTACCCTTTGGTGGTTTGTTAACTCGAGAAGCGAGAAGCGAGGTGGTCGAGTCACAAAGGTTTGAATGTTGTTAGCGAGACGACCATATATAGTTTTTCACAAATTAAAACGAGGATGATTTAAACGATTTTAAACGAGTTAACGATTTTGAAACAATTTTAACGAGTTAAATGATTTGGGTAAACGATTGGTTTTTGGTTAGTGTTTAGATAACGAGACGGGTGTAATATGTTGAAAGCATGGTGGATACGCCGCTGGTACTTCCTATATATAAGTGTTTTCAACATATTACATACCGTGGCGTTGTTTAGTTCACTTGGCTAAATGATTTTTAAAACGATATCACACAATGATGTTTTATTAACGAGTTTTTACTAGATGTTTTACAAGATGTTTTTCTAAAACAAAATGTTTTTGGGTTAAGAATCATGGCTATGAGATTTTATAAACTGTAATCAACTTGATTTGAGTTGGTTAACTATGTTGCAATACACTTTTCAAAACGAGGTTGGTATTTTGACTCTTGTAGTCTAATAAAGTATTGCACCATATAAACGAGCCATGATTCCAATACCCTTATAAAACCTATGTACTCGCCAGCAATTTCTTTGCTGACTTTGTTTTTACATATGTTTCAGGTGTGGTTGAATGATGTGATTTTCTAGGATGCATGCGTCACATAGGATCTGGACGAGGCCTTAGTGACTTTAAAACTATGATAGTCGATATGAAACTTGTTGTTCTATGTGTTAAAACAATGTAATGTTTAAAAACACTTTTTGTATCCATGGTTATGAAACGATAGCTTCTGTTACAACACTCCCCGACGTTTCCGCCACGGTTTGTTGTCCTACGTGGTCGGGGTGTGACAGAAGAAAAGTTGGTATCAGAGCCAATGGTTATAGGGAATTAGGTTATTAGTAATGCTTTGACCTAGACTATAACTTTAGGACCCTAACACAAGTTTACTTGTGTTTAGATTTTAAAACAAAACCATCACCTATCCTTAGGCGATAACCACAACGAGAACACAAATCCGAATCTGCTTCGAAAATTAATCATCCGTTCTAGGATGATTGATTACTAGGTTTTGAACCCTATGTTATATGGTTTTGAACCCTTCTAGTTTGATTCATTTTTGGCTTAGTGCCTTTTGAATTTTCAAAATCACATCAAAGTTTGGGTTAAAATAATGTGAACACGTGCAAACTGGAAGAGTGAATGCCTGTACCCTGAGTTTTCTGTCTCAGGCTAGAGTGTTCGTACAAATCCACATAATCGGACCAGTCACTCTTACCTGGGAACTCTTGGGGTGAGCGTTCACTTATAGGCGAGCATGTCTTCGGCGATACACTATATTGACCCATTTACTTTGATTAGTCTCTGCGTGTCGTTTGTTTGTTCGAGGTAACAAAAAAAATGATCGCCTTCCTTGTGTTTTGTCGATGTTTTCAATGCCTCTTTTGTTTTTTTCGATTGTCAATCCCGCCCGTGGACGAGCGTACAATCTGAATGCAAACGAGGCTCGAGCTGACAACCTCGTTGTCAATGGTACCTTTCTTGTCAATGGTACGTTTCTTGTTAACAATCAACCCGCATCTATTCTTTTTGATTCTGGTGCCGATAAAAGTTTTGTTTCGTTATCTTTTGAGCCTTTGCTTGCGATACCTAGAACTAAATTGAGGAAACCCTTGTCTGTCGAAGTTGCTACTGGTAAACCTCTTGTTCTCGATTCTGTTATCCGTGATTGTCAGTTGAACCTTGATAACCATCTTTTTCCTATTGACCTCACACCGATGCAACTTGGGAGTTTTGACATTATTGTTGGAATGGATTGGTTAACCAAACATCACGCTGAGGTGGTTTGTTTCGATAAGATTGTCCGTATTCCTTTGTCTTCTGGCGATATTTTGGAAGTTCGTGGTGAGAAACCTTCAGGTGGATTGAAGCTTATGTCGTGCACTAAGGCCCAGAGTTATTTGAGAAAAGGATATGTTGCTTTTCTAGCACATGTCACCGAGGAGAAAGACAAGAGTAAGAGTATTCAGGATATTCCGATTGTTCGGGATTATCTAGAGGTGTTTCCTGATGAACTACCTGGTTTGCCTCCAGTTCGTCAAGTTGAGTTTCATATCGACCTTGTACCCATTGCCAACCCAATTGCAAAAGCGCCTTATCGACTTGCACCATCGGAGATGCAAGAATTATCGAAGCAGCTTCAAGAGTTATCTGATTAAGGATTCATCCGACCGAGCTTTTCACCTTGGGGAGCTCCTGTCCTCTTTGTGAAAAAGAAAGATGGGTCTTTTTGAATGTGTATCGATTATCATGAGCTGAATAAGCTTACCATCAAGAATCGATATCCCCTACCTCGAATTGATGATCTCTTCGACCAGCTGCAAGGTGCTTCATGCTTTTCCAAGATCGATTTGCATTCTGGGTATCATCAACTTCGTGTTCTCGAAGAAGATATTCCCAAAACTGCTTTCCGCACGAGATATGGGCATTACGAGTTCATAGTCATGCCTTTTGGCTTGACCAATGCTCCAGCTATCTTTATGGACTTAATGAATAGGGTCTGTAAACCTTATTTAGACAAGTTCATTATTGTGTTCATCGACGATATTCTCATTTATTCAAAGACTAGAGCCGATCACGAGCAACACCTTCGCTTAACGTTGGAACTCCTTAAGAAGGAACAACTTTTCGCTAAATTCTCCAAGTGTGAATTCTGGCTTAAAGAAGTTCAGTTTCTGGGTCATATAGTCAACGAGCAGGGTATTCATGTGGATCCATCCAAGATTGTTGCTATTAAGGATTGGAGTACACCAACGACACCTACAGAGATTCGATCTTTTCTTGGTCTTGCTGGTTATTATCGTCGATTCATTTCTAACTTCTCAAAAATTGCGGTTCCACTCACTGCTTTGACTCAGAAGAATAAGCCTTTTGAGTGGGGACCCAAACAAGAAGAAGCATTCCAAACGCTAAAGCAAAAGTTATGTAATGCTCTTGTTCTATCTCTGCCCGAGGGAAGCGATGACTTCGTTGTCTATTGCGATGCGTCCAACTTAGGCCTTGGTTGCGTCCTCATGCAACGAGGTAAAGTTATTGCATATGCATCTAGACAGCTGAAAATCCACGAGAAGAACTATACGACTCATGATCTCGAGTTAGGAGTTGTGGTTTTCACGCTTAAAATCTGGAGACATTATCTTTATGGCACGAAGTGTGTGGTTTTCACAGACCACAAAAGTCTCCAGCATATTCTTAATCAGAAGGAGCTGAACATGAGGCAACAACGTTGGGTTGAACTCTTAAAAGATTACGATTGCGAGATTCTCTACCATCCTGGTAAGGCGAATGTCGTGGCCGATGCGCTTAGTCGAAAGGAACGAGTCAAGCTTCATTCTTTTCAAACACTATCCGATATTCAAACTCGTGTTCTTCAATCACAGCAATCTTGTGTCTCACAGAATTTGATATGTATGGAATTAACACATCAGCTTGAGCTTAAACTCGAAGCAAAAGACGATGGGTTGCTTTATTTCAAGGATCGTTTGTGGGTCTCGAAACAAGACGATCTTCGCGCCATAGTGATGGACGAATCTCACAAGTCTCGATATTCTATCCATCCTGGTGCTGATAAAATGTACAAGGATCTTCGTACTAAGTTCTGGTGGCCTGGTATGAAGAAAGATGTTGCCTTGTATGTATCGAAATGCCTAACTTGTCTTAAAGTCAAGGCTGAACATCAAAGACCTTCTAGTTTGCTTGTACAACCAGAGATACCGGTTTGGAAGTGGGAGAGCCTTGCGATGGATCTCATCACTAAATTACCGCGTACATCTAAAGGTCATGATGCTATTTGGGTTGTTATCGATCGATTAACAAAGTCAGCTCATTTTCTTCCGATTCCCGAGGATCTATCTGCTGATAAACTTGCAAAGATTTATGTTGATGAGATTGTTTCACGACATGGAGTTCCTTTGGATATCATTTCTGATCGTGATGCTCGATTTTCATCTCATTTCTGGAAGACCATGCAATCTGCTATGGGAACCCAACTAAATCTAAGCACCGCTTATCTTCCCCAAACAGATGGTCAATCTGAAAGGACGATTCAAACTTTGGAGGATATGCTTAGAGCATGCGTGATAGACTTTGGTGGTAATTGGGATTCTCATATGCCAATGATCGAGTTCTCTTACAATAATAGTTATCATGCTAGCATCGAAATGGCACCATTCGAAGCTCTCTACGGTCGCAAATGTCGTTCACCTGTCTGTTGGAACGAGACCGGCGAAGCTCAGCTTACTGGACCTGAGCTCGTTCTGGAAACAACAGACAAAATCAAGAAAATCCGCGATAATCTTGTGACAGCTCGAAACCGTCAAAAGAGTTATGCGGATATGCGACGCAAGCCCTTGGAATTTCAAGTCGGAGACCGTGTCCTACTCAAGGTTTCACCTTGGAAAGGAGTCGTGAGATTTGGAAAGAAAGGAATACTTGCACCTCGATATGTGGGACCATTCAAGATTGTGGAAAGAATTGGGAAGGTTGCCTATCGACTAGAGCTACCTCCAGAGCTTGGAAATATTCATCCGACTTTTCATGTGTCCAATTTGTGAAAGTGTTTAGCTGACGCTGATCTTCACATTCCTCTCAACGAGATACGAATCGATGAAACGATGCACTTTGTCGAGAGACCCGTGGAGATAGTGGACCGTACTTTCAAGCAGTTGAAGAACAAACGGATTCATTTGGTTAAAGTTCGTTGGGAGTCCAAACGTGGCCCAGAATTTACTTGGGAATGTAAGGACCAAATGATGACCAAATACCCGCATTTGTTTTCACAAGCTTCCTCTAGTTAAAATTTCGGGACGAAATTTCCTGAAGTAGGGGAGACTGTGACAATTGTGCTCTGTAATCTTTGTACGATGTAAAACAATGTTGATTATTAATAAAGCAATGTGCTTTGGTGTTATTATATGTGTTTTGGTATTATTTTGTGTGTATTTGTGTTTGGTGATTTTACAATTCGATTCGATTCCAATTTCAAGCTTTAAATCGCTTTCTGGAAGGTTATACTCGCACTGATGCGTAAATATAACCAGTTTAATGCAATCAAAACTCCGGAATAGTGAAATAGGCTTACGATATCTTAAATAACCTCCACATAACTTAGAAATAAGTTTTGGATGGTTTGGTGTGTCGAAAACAAGTTTGTTCGATCGCAGGGACTATTTGTGTCAAACTGCGAAACTATACCGATTTGTATAGTAACGAACACTCCGAAACTTGATCATAAGTTAAATATACCATAAATATCCTTTACATAGCTTAGAAATAAGCTTTGAAGGGTTCGGTATGCTAAAATAAACTTTATTGATCAATAGAGACTAAAAGCGTCAAAAGTGCATAAGTTTGCATTTTTGCGCATATTTTACGTTCTGAAGAGAACCAGACATCCAAAAATTTATGTAATCATTAAAATATTTTATTTTAGTGATTGGCATGATAAAATTCCATTCGTCGCTTAATTTGGATCGTTTTTGCGTTCATTACGACTTCGGTCGTAATTAACCGAATAACGCAACCGTACGGCCAAACGAACCGACATCCGTGATGTCTTTGAGCATATTTTAAGTTCCCTATACTTTAATATCATTTTAGAGACTTGAAATGAGGTTAAAGGGGTTTAAAAGTGCCAAAAAATCAAGTTTACAAGTGCATGGACCATTTTTGAAAATTCTGGCAGATACATTGAACTTGGCCCATTTTTTTAGGCATCATGGTATTTCAAAACAATGTGCCACACATGGATGGTTTTGATCCTTGTTTTGCAATACCATTTGATGGTTTAAGTATTCCCATGGTTTTGAAAACCATGTGCCCACATGTAAGGTCTAGATCAAAGCACGTTTTTCGACGAACGATCTTAACGGTTCTTGAATTCCTATAAATACCCAAACCCATTTCACTCCCAAAGCACACTTGAATCTGATTTTGGCTCTCTAAGTTGAAGTTGATGCTTCATACCTGAGAGTAAATCGGATCAAGAGCTTGCGGGGACCTTCTGTAAGTATTCTTTCGTTCTTTTCATTCGTTTCTATCGTTATAGTCAAACTGTGTTTGACTTTCTGCTTTGACCAGTTTATGGTCAACGCGAAGTTCGTTTGAACTTCATAACGTGAGCGTAATCATGATGGTTATAGTCCCTAGTAACTATACCTACTGATTACCACATTATCTAGGCTCAGTGACGAGTCGTAGCTTCGGCCAGAATGCGTTTTCTCGCGTATTTTGTAACCAAGCTACTTTTAGGTATCAAAACCGTATGTTTTGCTACCAAACCTGTTTCTAACTTAACTAAACATGTTTCGACATGTTTAGCTCGTCACTTTTTAGTTTAGTGCTTGTGTAGAGTCGTAAGTCAAGCGGACTAAACACCCGCTTAGACTTCCGAACATGACCCGTTCGGTCGATCATTAGGATCCGACCAAACATGTTTTGTGACCATAATAGCATAGGGAATAACCTTCCGAGGTTATACCTTGTGGTCGCCTAGTTTAAATAGTTGTATGATAAGTAGTTTATATGCCTTAAGTAAATTACCAAAATACCCTTTTCATGCGTAATTGGTAATTAAACATGTGTAACCTAAACTTTTGTCACATAACTGATTTTGTAACATATTTAAAACATGTTTTGGCATATAATACTTGTCATAGGACTAGTTAGACGTCTCGAACGCGCATTTGCGCGCATGACGCGTTAAAGTAGCGTAAGCTACCTTAATGGACCGCGATGGGTCGAAAGCACTTAGGTTAGGTTTCTTTTAGGATGTAGGCTTTGTTAAACCATATCATATGAGTTCGAACACTCATTTGGTTTACAAGACTTCCATTCTATCCGATCTTCCGATTTAGGTGTCTATTGTTTGATTAGTGAATCGATTACTAGGTACTACTTGATTCCTTTGGTTTGCTTGAGGTTGTTTGAAGTTCTATTGATTGAGGATACTTTGCACTTCATGTGAGTACATAGTTCCCCTATTTTACTGTTTTTAAATGTTTTGGGGTGATTCATATGTACAAAATGTTTTCAAGGTTTAAACGATGGTTTCAAAACGATTAAAACGATTTTTACAAAACTAATAACGATTTCAATAATATGAACAAACTTTTTGGTTGTAGTTACATAACAAATAACATTCATTAGCATTGATTAAGCCGACCAGTATTAGGTTATGGTACCATAGGATCTGACAAATCCCGTTATTACACTGCACCCATGGTTATGTGTGGGGGTTGTGGGTAACGACTGAATCTGATGATTGTTAACTTACCCTTTGGTGGTTTGTTAACTCGAGAAGCGAGAAGCGAGGTGGTCGAGTCACAAAGGTTTGAATGTTGTTAGCGAGACGACCATATATAGTTTTTCACAAATTAAAACGAGGATGATTTAAACGATTTTAAACGAGTTAACGATTTTGAAAGGATTTTAACGAGTTAAACGATTTGGGTAAACGATTGGTTTTTGGTTAGTGTTTAGATAACGAGACGGGTGTAATATGTTGAAAACATGGTGGATACGCCGCTGGTACTTCCTATATATAAGTGTTTTCAACATATTAAATACCGTGGCGTTATTTAGTTCACTTGGCTAAACGATTTTTAAAACGATGTCACACAATGATGTTTTACTAACGAGTTTTTACTAGATGTTTTACAAGATGTTTTTCTAAAACAAAATGTTTTTAGGTTAAGAATCATGTCTACGAGATTTTATAAACTGTAATCAACTTGATTTGAGTTGGTTAACTATGCTGCAATACACTTTTCAAAATGAGGTTGGTATTTTGACTCTTGTAGTCTAATAAAGTATTGCACCATATAAACGAGCCATGATTCCAATACCCTTATAAAACCTATGTACTCGCCAGCAATTTCTTTGCTGACTTTGTTTTTACATATGTTTCAGGTGTGGTTGAATGATGTGATTTTCTAGGATGCATGCGTCACATAGGATCTGGACGAGGCCTTAGTGACTTTAAAACTATGATAGTCGATATGAAACTTGTTGTTCTATGTGTTAAAACAATCTAATGTTTAATTATGTCAATAAAACGAAACACTTTTTGTATCCATGGTTATGAAACGATAGCTTCTGTTACAACACTCCCCGACGTTTCCGCCATGGTTTGTTGTCCTACGTGGTCGGGGTGTGACATACATAAGTATAAAATGAATATGATTAAGCATAGGACTCATATGTAAGTATGGAACTAGGTATGTATGTCACGCATTGGTAGAGTTATCATACGTTTGCAAGTATTACGAATATGCGTCGTTTGTTTCACAAGTTAAACGTATGAATATGTAAGAAGTATGTAGAACACAAGTTTTATTTATGAAGCAAGTCCCGTATTTTACAACGATTACAATGAAAGAATGGTTATAAGAACACATGATTTCCAAAAATAGAATTTCAAGAAAGGGTTTCTAAATGTAGGAAGTTTGAAAATGCAGGGCGTTACAGATGAACCTTTCCATGTTTAGGCGGTAGCTCTAGTCTGTAGGCTACTTTTTTTAACACATATGATTTTCCCAAAATAATACTTCGTCAAAATTACGCGTTCATAAATATTTCTTTAAATGCGTAAGTTACGTTTTAACGATCGCGTGGTAATAATAATTACCGGTGTAACTTATGTATTTATCGTGAAAGTGTTCGTATTATTTTGGATTCGTTAACATTCGATAATATTATTTTCACCCTAAAAATAATATTTATACACTTCACAAAATAATTGACAAATGACGTTGTGAAAAAATATATTTACTAAATATATATATATATATCACGTTTTATTTTGTGAAATCCCACCTCCGATATTTTGTAAATAAAGTCGTGGCGAAATCTATATTTTGAAAACATGTCGAAAAAGTATTTCTAACACTTATAGTGAAAATATTTCTAAGTGTTAGGTTTTTGGAAAAATTTCGCCAGAGTTTCCTCTGTAACTGGAGGTGGCCACGCTTTCAAGCGTATCATTTTCTTTTACAAATCAATCCAACAATTTTCTTATTCAACCAAAACAATGTTCAAAACAACAAACTAGTTAATAAATATGTAAATCGCATAAATTTCATGAACTTGTGGTTTTTCCAAAACTATGATGTAGATCCCATTACTTTTAGCGGATCTTTATATAAATCAATCCGATTTCGTAAAAACCTCGTTTTTAGTGAAATTCCGTCTTTACAATTTCTCGTCATCTTTCACAAAAATAGTCATTTTGTCGAATCTTTGTGCTACACAAGTGTTTACACACTTGTGTGTTCTAAAAATCATTCTTGTTAATGTAAGATCCGTCTTTAGAAAACATGATTTCTTTGATACTTGGTTCTTTGAAAATACCGCTTGTAGATCCGTAGATCTACTAGTTTTAAACACTATTTCATAAGCAAAATCGTTTTTACACAAGTTCATGATTTGTGTGTGGTAGAGTTTCATCCTTTAACCCTTGTTACTTCTAAAACACCCTTATGTCATGATCCATGATCATGACCAATCCGGGTTAAACGATGATCCGAGCTACCACAACATAGATCGGGTCCAAATAATCACACAAATCAAATGCTACAAGATTTACACAACATATAAGCTTTTAACCATCATTACAAGCATTTTTAGTAAACTTTTGTGTGTCATCTTGTAAGATTATGAGTTTTAACCGTCACATAACGTTTTAACCACTTCAAAATAGTTCGAGAGTGTGATTTAAGCAACTTACCACTAGCTCGAGGCTAGGAAAGAATCTAGACGTAAAATGAGAGGATAAAAGTAATAGAGTGAGGTCCTTTGAGTTCCGAATGCACCAAGCCTTCTTATACGGGATCCTTGACACTTGAATGGTCTTGAGGTGTGATGATCAAGCTCGAAAAATATGATGGATGTAGGGGGGGTGTTCGGCCGAAGCCTTTGAGAGAGAGAGAGAGAGGGAGTGTTGGGGTGTAATGTTGGATGATGAGAATGATGGATGTGTAACTCTATGTTTTTATAGACAATTCTTAAGTGCTTTACCCACAAGTCCATATGTCTTCTTGATATGGAACAAAGAAAATAAAATAATCAAAATGGTACAAGATATGGTCACAATGTGACCGAAATCGGCCAGGGGGGGGTAGCTAGTTCATTTTCAACTAATCATTAGGTATATAGTTAGGTTAATCTAGTTAGTTAAGTGATTAACCCGGTTAGTAGTGTGTTGTGTATTACAGTGGGTGTTAGGGTATTCAGGGACCCTAACTGGCTCAGAAAAAAGGTAAATAATGTTATTAACAATATTTTCATGTTCCGGGTATAGTCCGGTTGTTCGGTTGGATAGTAATCCGTTAAAGCGTTAAACAAAGCTTTAAAGTGTCGTTATTACCATTTTCAGTGACACAACTTATTCCCAACACTTGGGAAAGTGTCTAGTAATATTTTTCTCGTGTTTTGGCACTTTATTAGTTGGCTAAAAGCTGAATTGTTTATTAAATTGCTGAGTTTTGTGCTTAGTGTATGTCCTAGGCACATCCTGTCATTGTATCTTATTCCTAGAGACGCGGTTCTACAACCCTTGTATCCCTACACTCACCACTAGTGTAGTAAACTATTTCTGGCTCATACATGCCTTAGAGGCAATATCTGCCTGATGCTGGCTTTATCAGCATGTTCAATAGGTTATCCGTTCATAGTGCTACTGTGCTTTTGTGCATCATGTTTGTCACTAAGGTTCAGCATGTAAATAATGTAGTGACAGTAAATGGAGTATGATGCAAGTATGTACATGTATTAACATTCAGGTAGCAGTTTATCCACAATTTCAGGTAAGCACAGTAATTTAAGCAGTAATTAATCATTAATTAAGTCGTACGGATACCTGGTTTAGTGAGGGTTGTCACATTCTCCCCCCGTTAGAAAATTTTCGTCCCGAAATTTTAAGTTCTGCTTCTAGATGCAGGGTTCTTGGGAAATAAGTGGGGGTATTTCTCTTTTGTCACACACCGACCACGTAGAACATACAAAACGTGGCGGAAACGTCGGGGAGTGTTGTAACAGAATCAATTGTTTCAAATCCATGGCAATTGAAGTTTCGTTTTATTAATCAAACATGAAAGTTTACATTGTTATAAACAAGAACCAAAGAGTACATAACATAATTTAACTAGTTCTTGTCTTGTTTTAAGTCACTAAGGCACAGGTCCGCCTAAGTATGTCTTAATAGGTCCTATGCATCATCTCCTGAAAACACATGTGAAAATAGGTACGTCAGCATAAAAATGCCTGTGAGATACATTGGTTTTGTGAAAACGGAATTCATGACTTATGTTTGAGAAAATGTTTAGTCATGAACCTTGTAATTTGCTTTGTCTTGTAAATCATTTGAAAAACGATAAGATCGGATGATATGTATAAATAAGAGAACACTGTATGGTTAAACGGATAACCATGTAAAATGTGTTTGTATAAGATAAGTCGTTTGTAAAACAATGTCTCGTGAAAAGTGTGTTATTTGTATAAAATGTCATATGTCTCAAATTGAAATGATTCAAATAACGCTACGATATGTAATACCATACAAACACTTATATATAGGAAGTACCAGCAGCGTATCCACCATGCTTGTATCATATTACACACGCCTCGTTACTTAATCACTTACTTAAACCAAACCATCAAGATGAAATGTTTAACAGTTGTGGAAATGTTTATGTATAGTCAAATTTCTATTGTCAAATGTAAATCATGTCAACGGATACAACTGGTTTACACGGTTCAATGGCTAAAAACGGTTCATATAATCGAAGGGTTAAGACGGTTCACATAGTCAAATGGTTACAACGGTTCAAAATGTAGTATAATGTGTTCATATGCCGGATGAGCATATGCAACAGAAATGCAATGTAAAACAATGTACTAAGTACGCACACAATGGGCATTCATAGCATGTAATGTAAAGCAATGTACTAAGTACGCACACAATGGGCATACATAGCATGTAATGTAAAGCAATGTACTAAGTACGCACACAATGGGCATACATAGCATGTAATGTAAGGCAATGTACTAAGTACGCACACAATGGGCATACATAGCATGGACATAATGAAATCATGTACTATATATGTACTACCGAACATAGCAAGTATATGATGTGAAAACATGGAAAGCATGAAAGTAACAAGTAGGCACATGTGTTCCACCCCAAAATAGTTTGGAAAACAGTAAAAGAGGGGTTCAATGTACTCACCTGGGATTGCTTTGAATTCCTTGTGTAATAATCACACAATGCTAGAGATCACGAGATATCAAACGGCACCTAATAGGTAGCTATATTAATATGCCGGACCAAAATCGGAAGGATCGGATAGTATGCGGGTTCGTAAACCAAACGAGTATGGAGACTCATGTAATATGGTTTAACAAAGCCTACATACTAAAATGAAACCTAACCTAAGTGCTTGCGACCCATTACGACCCGTTTAGGTAGCTTATGCTACCCTAACACGTCGTTCGCGTAGAATGCGTTCGGAACGCCTAACATCGCGACCACAAGGTATAACCTCGGAAGGTTGTAGCTATGGTCACCTAAGGTGTTTGGTCGGATCCTAATGATCGACCAAATGGGTCGGGTTCGAAAGTATAAGCGATGGTTTAGATCGCTTACCTTACGACCCTATATAAGCACTAAACTAAAAGTGACGAGCTAAGCATGTTAGAACATGCTTAACTAAGTTTGAAAACAGGTTTGACATCAAAACAAACGGCTTTGATGCCCACGAGTAGTTTGGTTACAAAATATGCAAGAATGCACATTTTGGCCGAAACTACGACTCGTCACTGAGCCTAGATAACGTGGTGATCAGTAGGTATAGTCACTACGGACTATAACCATCGTGATCACGCTCACGTTATGAAGTTCCATGAACTTCGCATCGACCATAAGCTGGTCAATGCAGAAAGTCAACAAAACGTTGACTTTCGGACTCGAAAAGCGAATAAAAGAGCGAAAGAAGACTTACGGAGGGTCCCCGAGTGCTAATCTAGATCAAATAGCTCAGGTATGAAACAATGGTTCCAACTTAGAGCCTTAAGATCAGATTGTGTGGGTTTTTGGAACAAAGGGGGGGGGTATTTATAGGAAAAGTGGAACCGTTAGGATCGTTTATCGAATATTGTGCCACGATCTCGTGCGTACACTTGTCGCAATGTTGTGGTAAGTCAGAAAATGCCCCTTGGCTCTTGATTGGGTGAAAGGGCATTGCCCCTTGATCGATCGAAAGGCCAAACTGCATTAAATGCAACATTTATTCTGTCTGACAGTCTCACGCAGCCCGCCTCAACATTCAGGCAAAACTCACGCGGGCCGCCTGAGGCTTCTGATCTGCACCACTTGCAGAATTTACACTTTTGGTCCCTGTTGCGTATTTAAGCCATTTTCATCCCTTCTAAGGCCTGTAAAGCCAACTTTAAGGCCCTAAAATGATGCCTAAACATTGTGGACATGAAACATGCTCAAAAATGTGTCAGATGTTGTTCGTTTGGCCGCACGATCGCGATGTTCGGTTAATTACGACGGAATGCGCATAAGCGCGAAAGATGATCCAAATGACGCGACGAATGGATTTTTCTTATGCCAAACACTAAGGCATAATATTAGGATGCTTACATAAATTTTTGGATGTCCGGATGTATTCAGAACGTAAGTTATGCGCGAAAGTGCAAACTTGTGCACTTTTTGACACTTTTAGCCCCTGAATGATCCAAAAGTTTGTTTTGGCATACCAAACCCCTCAAAGCCTATTTCTAAGCTATGTAAAGGATATTTATGGTATGTTTAACTTATGGACATGTTCCGGAATGTTCGTTACAGTTTAGATTGGCATACTTTTACAGTTTGTCAAGTTTAGTCCTTGGAAGCGAATTATCTTGTTTTTGCCACACCAAAGCCTTTAAAACTTATTTCTAAGTTATGTAAAGGTTATTTAAGGTATGTTGAGTATATGTTGATGTTCCGGAGTATTTGTCGCATTAAACTGAGTACGTTTACGCACCAGTTTGCGTATAATGCTTCAGAAAGCGATGTAGAGTTTGAAATTTTGAACAATAATTGATATGTGCAAAACATACACATATTTATACAAGATCCCAAGTATGAAATACAATATTTCATCGGCTTGGTATTTGTTTGATGGTCGCGGTGACACAGGTGTCACAGTCTCCCCTACTTTAGGAAATTTCGTCCCGAAATTTATTCGTAGGAGTCTATTTGTGACTTTGCCAAATAACCACCAGCGATATGTAAGGCAATATCCTATCATTTCCTTAACGGTCATTCCTCAGAAACGAATATGAACAGACGGAGTCATTTTCCTCAACGAGTATTCTTCAGAAATGGAAATGACGGAATAAGCAAACGGATGTTCATTTCCTCAATGGACAAATCATCAGAAACGAAAATGAACTAACGGAGTCATCTTCAACGGTTGCTTCCTCAGAGTTGGAAATGAAGGATTTCACAACGGATATTCATTTCCTCAGCGGATAAATCTTCAGAAACGAAAATGTATAGACGGAGTCATTTTCAACGGTTGCTTCCTCAGAGTTTGAAATGAAGGATTACACAACGGATATTCATTTCCCCAACGGATAAATCGTCAGAAACGAAAATGAACTAACAGAGTCATTTTCAACGGTAGCTTCCTCAGAGTTGGAAATGAAGGATTTCACAACGGATATTCATTTCCTCAACGGATAAATCTTCAGAAACGAAAATGAACTAACAGAGTCATCTTCAACGGTTGCTTCCTCAGAGTTGGAAATGAAGGATTACACAACGGATATTCATTTCCCCAACGGATAAATCGTCAGAAACGAAAATGAACTAACGGAGTCATTTTCAACGGTTGCTTCCTCAGAGTTGGAAATGAAGGATTTCACAACGGATATTCATTTCCTCAACGGATAAATCTTCAGAAACGAAAATGAACTAACAGAGTCATCTTCAACGGTTGCTTCCTCAGAGTTGGAAATGAAGGATTACACAACGGATATTCATTTCCCCAACGGATAAATCGTCAGAAACGAAAATGAACTAACGGAGTCATTTTCAACGGTTGCTTCATCAGAGTTGGAAATGAAGGATTACACAACGGATATTCATTTCCCCAACGGATAAATCGTCAGAAACGAAAATGAACTAACGGAGCCATTTTCAACGGTTGCTTCATCAGAGTTGGAAATGAATAGGGTTAACTCTAGACACATGACAGAACTTGCTGTGATTTCTGTGCACTAAATTCCATAATTATGTATGCATCCATAATTACGTAATCCCTTGCACAGTCCGCACAGTTTGTTTTGTAATGTTTTGGGGAAAGATATCAAACTTGTGATGAGGGTGACTAGACTTCCATCGGTTCCTTTTAATTAGATCGACAGGGGATCTTCTTAGTTAGGCCACCAAGGAGTCCTTTCAGCTATATCATCACATGATATCCCTAACCAGATTTTTGGATGAATCTGTTTAACTAGACCACTCAAGGGTCTAATTATGAAGTAGTACTTTATAATCCGAGGGACTTAACTATAACATAGAAGTCCATTGAGGATTTTAAGTAATACCCCTGGGTATCCTACGATGAATCTCTTGTACAAGGATATGTAAGATTCTACGAGGATTTGGATAGCATAATTTGGATCACACAACAACACATAAGGGAACACATAAGCAAAAAGTCACATACTTGTTTAACTTGATCATAATTTGTTTTTAACTTGTTATTGATTGAATACGGATGTGGAAACCAATCGACGGGTCTCAGTGTTCACTGGAATCTATCTGAGAAGATAGGAAGATCTCCCAAAATTTGATTTTTGATTACAAGGAATCACCACATTCGAATTAAGGTATACAACAATTAAGGACTTACGGGAAATCCTTAGGTACCCTATTAAGGATTTATAGTGGTACTTTGGGTATTCGTCATGTGTTGTAACTTGCGCCTTGTACTTCGTTTCCTTTGAATAAACGGGTACTTAGGAATTACATGGAAGATGCAAGAGATCATAGAATGGGAGAATTTTGGGGGTAGTTTGTTCTTCAAGGAATACGGTTTCTTGATTGTCGGTATTGTAAGGGATATGTCGTTTATACATGCAACCACAGAAATACATTGTAATGTAAATAAAAATTTATTTATAAACAACGATAGCAACGGTTTCTTGGACCTTGACAACAAAAGAAAATAATACATAAGACGTGATTATTTCTAAACAATGTTGTCTTCTAGTCAGTCAGATGCTCATCCCTGTGCTGGATTTGCATTAGCAAGCTTTGGGCAATTTCTTCGGAAATGACCCATCTCGCCACAGTTGAAACAAGAGCCTGGTAGAAAACGACCTTGAGCATGATTGTTGCCAGCTTGGTTTGGCGCAGCTTGTCACACCCCCAAAATCCACCCGCGGAGTATCACCGCTTGGGAGCGAGACTGACCAGGATCAAGCCACCAATCATATAGAACAACATATATAGTAAGAGTATTTGCCATTAAACCAAGCCAAATCCATATGAAAGGTGTTTCAAAACATAAGTAAGTTATCACTGTTTAGCGGGAGCGTATAATTAAAACCCATTATAATAAACTATCAACTGTCATGAGTGTTTAACAAGATAATCATGATCCAAGCCCACAACGACCAGCTCCTCCCTGTGCAAGCTCCATGTATCTAACGACCTGCAAGGCATGTAACAGAGGATCAACAACTAGTTGAGCGAGTTCACAGAAAGTAAATGCGTAATAGTATGTTCGTTTGTAACATGTGGCTCTACTGGGACGATAGTACGTTCTATTGGTGGGGGCTTCCCATGTTGTATATCCACTAGATTATTCGTAACCATATGTGTTCTTCACAATCCGAGAACAGTAGTAAGTATAAGTTCACGTAGGTCTTACGTGAGTATCCTTCACATCCGAGGATAGTAATTAAGTATAAGTATCCTTCACAACCGAGGATAGTAATATGTATAAGTATCCTTCACAACCGAGGATAGTAATTTAGTATAAGTATCCTTCACAACCGAGGATAGTAATATGTATAAGTATCCTTCACAACCGAGGATAGTAGTATGTATAAGTATCCTTCACAACCGAGGATAGTAGTATGTATAAGTATCCTTCACAACCGAGGATAGTAGTAAGTATATGTGTACGTAGATTGCACGTATGTGTCCTGCACAACCGAGGACGATGGTATGGTAGTCTAGTGATAGTGTCAGTACGAATCTATTCAACCTTATTCCTTTAAAACCCATTCCCAAGCCCCGGGAATCCCATGCCTTAGTAAGGGTGTGAACTCACCTTGGTTTGCTCGGTATGCTAAGTTAAGTGCTCACAAGAAATCAGTCAAGTCCTAGAGTGTACACGTATATTCAATCAGTATATGTTCGTAAGGTTTCGCATTCAATCACCAAATCATCATTAGACATCAGTTACATATCTCAGAATTTCTATCAGTTGCATCGTCTACAATCATTCAGCCAACCAACTCATGTATGACTTCAGCAAGTTATTCATTCACATGGACAATCACATGTCTACTGTCATAAATCACCCATTATCTTATTAAACGCAATATATTACTACAAGCATTCCAAATCATAAAATCAACCTAACTCAGTCAGTTCATTAGCAACGTCAGATCATCTATCAGGTAATCAGTTCAGACTATGCATTTAACATAAAACTCCGGCTAGGTTATCATGCATAAGAGTTTGGATAAAGCATCAAACTTAAAACTCAGACAAGCAATCCCTAGTGAAACTCGGACCATGTATCACAAAATCAAAAGGTCAGACTATGAGTACCAGCTTTAAAAAGTCGGACTATGTACATCTCCATTAAAATCGGACTTGGCATGGTAATTAAATTCGGACTTGGGCACACACCATTTAAAATTCGGACAATGATATAAAGCATGTAAAACTCGGATCATGAACAAGTCAAAACTCGGACCTTAGGCTTTCCTACATAAAAGTCGGACAAGTGCTTCCCACTTAAAATTCGGACTAGAGTTCTCTTAAGAAAACTCGGACCACACAAGGTGGTGTCAAAACTCGGACCACAAGTGTGAAGTTCGGACAAGAGGGCCTTTCATGCTCTCAAAAGATCGGACCTAGGCCATATCCAAAAACTCGGACCCTATTCACAATGCATAAGTTCGGAGCATATGCAAGGGATCAAAACTCGGGCCTTTTGATGTATTTACAAACCTCGGACATAATTCATCTTACAAAAGATCGGACATCATGCTATATCAAAAACTCAGACTATCATAAACATTCACAAAACTCCGAGTAATGTTTAGAGTTACAAAACTCTGCCAATAACAATACGTGAATTCCAATCGTGGCACAACATCAAAGATCATAACAGTTACATTTCAACAACAGTTACGTTTCAAAGATCATTCCAAACCCTAGTTCATGATTTTCACAGTTCAAGAACATATCAATCAACCGATAGTTAACAACAACAATCATCATAAGAACAATCTATCAAACATACAACTAATCATCATCATCAATAGTTCAGAATCAAATCAAAATCACAGAAGTATCCTATGAGAGCTAGGGTTTTCACATCTCACAAGAATCAAGAATTGATGCAATCCAATAATCAATAAACATTTACCTTGTGTTGATTCTTAGAGAAAATGCGGAATCGAAAGTGATGAAAAGCTTGCCAATGATGATGGTGATAATGATTGCTAGGAGATTAGAGAATATAGTACGTGTTTTGGTTTTGTGAAAATGATTAGTGAATAAGGGATTAAGGTTAAGTATAGTTTAATTTTCACTAATTACTCTACACACCCTGAATTTCTACATCTTACACAAGCACACCATCTCACATCAATTTCACAGTTTCACCACCAAGTTCACATATCTGACAAGTCGATCACAATTAACACATAACCATGCACAAACGCACAATGCACTTCATTGAATCAAAACGTATACAATTCCATAGCAATCAATTGTGCAAATAAACAACTAATCAATACATGAACGTGCAATAAATGCGAAATAGAAATCTTGGAAATTCGAGTTGTCACACAGCTGCAGCTGGGCAGACTCTTGCTGTGTGGCCTATAAGTCCACAAGTTTGGCATTTGCGGCATTGTACATTGGCGTGATGATGGAGGCCACATTGGTTGCACAAAGGTGCAGTTCCATTGAATGGTTTTCTAGCAGGGGGTTGAGCTGGTTGGTTGGGGACGGCTTGACCATTGTGAGCGACCATGGCGAAGTTCTGAGAAGCCTTTCGCTTCTTTGACTTCTTAGGAGATTCAGTCTGTTCATCCATGGTCTTTGATTCCTCGATTGGCTTCTTGTCACCCTTTCGAAAAAGTTTATGCTTTCTGATCTGCGATTCAGTCAAGGTTGCAGATAGCTCAATGGCATGACGGAGTGTGGTAGGGTTGCTACCAGTGACAATGTCTTGTACCGAGTCAGGCAGGCCGTCGATGTACCTTTCGATAGCCTTGTCGAGTGGGGCGACCATAGTCGGGCAAAGTAGACTCAACTCCTCAAACCTATCAGTATATGCCCTGTGTTCGCCACTATCTTGTTTTAAATCATCAAACTCCTTCTCCAACGCTCGTTGTTCATGACGAGGACAAAACTCTCTCATCATAAGAGCTCTCAGTTCAGCCCATGTTTGTGCTAGAGCAACATCTGCACCACGGTCTCTCATTACCCCATTCCACCATGTAAGAGCCCTCTTCTGAAACACACTCGAAGAAAACTCGACCTTGCGATTTTCCGGACACTGCACGTGGCGAAAGGTATTCTCGATGCTCTCGAACCATTGGAGAAGCCCAGTTGCTCCCTCAGAACCACTAAACTTGAGTGGTTTAGCCGAGTTAAAGCTCTTGAAATTGCATGTACCATTGTTGTTGTTGTTGGCTTGGTTCCATTGAGCAAAGAGATTTGGGAATTGAGCAGCCATCTGCTGCGCAATAATTTCTGCCAGCTCGGCAGTTGATATCTGGTGTTCGCGTCGAGGAGGCATTCTAAAAGAGGAAAACATGAAAGGAAACAAATAAAATGGTATTGGGTAAGAATAGGATGTTAGAATCACTGACCATAATCACGGTTGATGGTCACTTGTTTGAATCATGAAGCAAACAAACATCACCAAGGCTGAATCAAAGCAAATAGATCCTCATAGTGTATCGCGAAGACATGCTCACCTATAAGTGGACACTCACCCCAAGAGTTCCCAGGTAAGAGTGACTGGTCCGATTATGTGGATTTGTACGAACACTCTAACCTTAGACAGAAATCCCAGGGTACAGGCATTCACTCTTCCAGTTCGCACGTGTTCACACTATTTAGGACCCAAAACATTGACGAGATTTTTGAAAATTCAAAGGGGTTCAAAACCTTATAATAGAGGGTTCAAAACCTAGTAATCAATCATCCTAGAACAGATGATTAGTTTTCAAAGCGGTTTTGAAATTTAGGTTCTTGTTGTGGTCGTCGCCCAAGGATAGGTGACGGTATTGTTTTGTGACTAAACGCAAGTAAACTCGTGTTAGGGTCCTAGGAAGGTTATAGACTAGGTCAAAGCATTACTAATAACCTAATTCCCTATAACCATTGGCTCTGATACCAACTTTTCTGTCACACCCCGACCACGTAGAACATACAAAACGTGGCGGAAACGTCGGGGAGTGTTGTAACAGAATCAATTGTTTCAAATCCATGGCAATTGAAGTTTCGTTTTATTAATCAAACATGAAAGTTTACATTGTTTTAAACAAGAACCAAAGAATACATAACATAATTTAACTAGTTCTTGTCTTGTTTTAAGTCACTAAGGCACAGGTCCGCCTAAGTATGTCTTAATAGGTCCTATGCATCATCTCCTGAAAACACATGTGAAAATAGGTACGTCAGCAAAAAAATGCCTGTGAGATACATTGGTTTTGTGAAAACGGAATTCATGACTTATGTTTGAGAAAATGTTTAGTCATGAACCTTGTAATTTGCTTTGTCTTGTAAATCATTTGAAAAACGATAAGATCGGATGATATGTATAAATAAGAGAACACGGTATGGTTAAACGGATAACCATGTAAAATGTGTTTGTATAAGATAAGTCGTTTGTAAAACAATGTCTCGTGAAAAGTGTGTTATTTGTATAAAATGTCATATGTCTCAAATTGAAATGATTCAAATAACGCTATGATATGTAATACCATACAAACACTTATATATAGGAAGTACCAGCAGCGTATCCACCATGCTTGTATCATATTACACACGCCTCGTTACTTAATCACTTACTTAAACCAAACCATCAAGATGAAATGTTTAACAGTTGTGGAAATGTTTATGTATAGTCAAATGTCTATTGTCAAATGTAAATCATGTCAAGGGATACAACTGGTTTACACGGTTCAATGGCTAAAAACGGTTCATATAAGCGAAGGGTTAAGACGGTTCACATAGTCAAATGGTTACAACGGTTCAAAATGTAGTATAATGTGTTCATATGCTGGATGAGCATATGCAACAGAAATGCAATGTAAAACAATGTACTAAGTACGCACACAATGGGCATTCATAGCATGTAATGTAAAGCAATGTACTAAGTACGCACACAATGGGCATACATAGCATGTAATGTAAAGCAATGTACTAAGTACGCACACAATGGGCATACATAGCATGTAATGTAAGGCAATGTACTAAGTACGCACACAATGGGCATACATAGCATGGACACAATGAAATCATGTACTATATATGTACTATCGAACATAGCAAGTATATGATGTGAAAACATGGAAAGCATGAAAGTAACAAGTAGGCACATGTGTTCCACCCCAAAATAGTTTGGAAAACAGTAAAAGAGGGGTTCAATGTACTCACCTGGGATTGCTTTGAATTCCTTGTGTAATAATCACACAATGCTAGAGATCACGGGATATCAAACGGCACCTAATAGGTAGCTATATTAATATGCCGGACCAAAATCGGAAGGATCGGATAGTATGCGGGTTCGTAAACCAAACGAGTATGGAGACTCATGTAATATGGTTTAACAAAGCCTACATACTAAAATGAAACCTAACCTAATTGCTTGCGACCCATTACGACCCGTTTAGGTAGCTTATGCTACCCTAACGCGTCGTTCGCGTAGAATGCGTTCGGAACGCCTAACATCGCGACCACAAGGTATAACCTCGGAAGGTTATAGCTATGGTCACCTAAGGTGTTTGGTCGGATCCTAATGATCGACCAAATGGGTCGGGTTTGAAAGTATAAGCGATGGTTTAGATCGCTTACCTTACGACCCTATATAAGCACTAAACTAAAAGTGACGAGCTAAGCATGTTAGAACATGCTTAACTAAGTTTGAAAACAGGTTTGACATCAAAACAAATGGCTTTGATGCCCACGAGTAGTTTGGTTACAAAATATGCAAGAATGCACATTTTGGCCGAAACTACGACTCGTCACTGAGCCTAGATAACGTGGTGATCAGTAGGTATAGTCACTACGGACTATAACCATCGTGATCACGCTCACGTTATGAAGTTCCATGAACTTCGCATCGACCATAAGCTGGTCAATGCAGAAAGTCAACAAAACGTTGACTTTCGGACTCGAAAAGCGAATAAAAGAGCGAAAGAAGACTTACGGAGGGTCCCCGAGTGCTAATCTAGATCAAATAGCTCAGGTATGAAACAATGGTTCCAACTTAGAGCCTTAAGATCAGATTGTGTGGGTTTTTGGAACAAAGGGGGGGGGGGGGGGTATTTATAGGAAAAGTGGAACCGTTAGGATCGTTTATCGTATATTGTGCCACGATCTTGTGCGTACACTTGTCGCAATGTTGTGGTAAGTCAGAAAATGCCCCTTGGCTCTTGATTGGGTGAAAGGGCATTGCCCCTTGATCGATCGAAAGGCCAAACTGCATCAAATGCAACATTTATTCTGTCTGACAGTCTCATGCGGCCCGCCTCAACATTCAGGCAAAACTCACGCGGGCCGCCTGAGGCTTCTGATCTGCACCACTTGCAGAATTTACACTTTTGGTCCCTGTTGCGTATTTAAGCCATTTTCAGCCCTTCTAAGGCCTGTAAAGCCAACTTTAAGGCCCTAAAATGATGCCTAAACGTTGTGGACATGAAACATGCTCAAAAATGTGTCGGATGTTGGTTCGTTTGGCCGCACGATCGCGATGTTCGGTTAATTACGACGGAATGCGCATAAGCGCGAAAGATGATCCAAATGACGCGACGAATGGATTTTTCTTATGCCAAACACTAAGGCATAATATTAGGATGCTTACATAAATTTTTGGATGTCCGGATGTATTCAGAACGTAAGTTATGCGCGAAAGTGCAAACTTGTGCACTTTTTGACACTTTTAGCCCCTGAATGATCCAAAAGTTTGTTTTGGCATACCAAACCCCTCAAAGCCTATTTCTAAGCTATGTAAAGGATATTTATGGTATGTTTAACTTATGGACATGTTCTGGAATGTTCGTTACAGTTTAGATTGGCATACTTTTACAGTTTGTCAAGTTTAGTCCCTGTAAGCGAATTATCTGGTTTTTGCCACACCAAAGCCTTTAAAACTTATTTCTAAGTTATGTAAAGGTTATTTAAGGTATGTTGAGTATATGTTGATGTTCCGGAGTATTTGTCGCATTAAACTGAGTACGTTTACGCACCAGTTTGCGTATAATGCTTTAGAAAGCGATGTGGAGTTTGAAATTTTGGACAATAATTGATATGTGCAAAACATACACATATTTATACAAGATCCCAAGTATGAAATACAATATTTCATCGGCTTGGTATTTGTTTGATGGTCGCGGTGACACAGGTGTCACATCTTTCATCCGGTCCTCACGCTCCCAGGTGAATTCAGGACCATGTCTGGCATTCCAACGAACTTTGACGAGCTTGACACTGCTCCGGCGGGTCTTGTTCACTTTCCAATCCGTAACCTCAACGGGTTCTTCAACGAAGTGGAGCGTGTCGTCAACATGAATTTCGTCGGTAGGAATGACAACGGTATCTTGCGTCGGACTCTTCCTCAAATTGGATACATGAAATGTAACGTGAACTCCATTCAGTTCAGCGGGTAAGTCCAGTTTGTATGCTACTAGCCCAATTCTTTCCAATATTCTGAACGGACCAATATACCGCGGATTCAACTTTCCACGCTTCCCGAAGCGTGCCACACCCTTCCAGGGTGATACTTTCAACAAAACCATATCCCCTACCTCAAACTCTAGAGGTTTCCTTTTTCGATCCGCGTAGGCTTTCTGCCGGTCTCGAGCTGCACTGATGCGATCTCGGATCTGTGCAATCTTATCTGTGGTTTCCTGGACCACATCAGGACCAACCAACTGTCTATCACCTGCGTCAGACCAACAAAGCGGTGATCTGCACGTTCGGCCATATAAAGCTTCGAATGGCGCGGCACCAATACTGGTGTGGTAGCTGTTGTTGTATGAAAATTCGACCAGAGGCAAATACTTATCCCAGCTACCACCTAAATCCATAACACACACTCTCAGCATGTCTTCCAAAGTCTGTATCGTCCGTTCGCTTTGCCCGTCGGTCTACGGGTGAAACCAGGTGCTCATATTCAGTTGCGAGCCAAAAGCTTCTTGGAAGGATTGCCAAATCCTTGAGACGAACCTTCCGTCTCTATCGGAGATGATTGAGAGAGGTACTCCATGGCGTGTAACAATCTCTCTCATGTAAATTTCGGCCAGGTTACTCGTATTATCCTTCTCTCTGATAGGTAAGAAGTGCGCTGACTTCGTTAATCAGTCCACTATTACCCAAATAGTGTCATGGCCTCTTGGCGTTCTTGGCAACTTCGTAATAAAATCCATGGAGATTTGTTCCCACTTCCACTTGGGAATTTCTGGTTGTTGCAGAAGTCCTGAAGGCTTCTGGTATTCCGCTTTAACCTTAGCGCATGTTAAACACTTGCTCACATAAACAGCAACATCGCCTTTCATCCTAGGCCACCAATAATAATCTTTAAGGTCCTGGTACATCTTATCCGCTCCTGGGTGGATAGAGTACCGCGATTTGTGAGCCTCATCGAAAATAACCTTCCTTAAACCTCCAAACAAAGGAACCCAAATCCTTTTCTCAAAACATAACATTCCTTCCTTGTTTGGTACCAATAACTTCTCCATCCCACGGAGATATTCTTCTTCAAGGTTTCTTTCCTTGAGAGCTTCTTTTTGCGTGGCTCGAATGCGCAAAGAAAGATCGGTCTGGATGATCATCTCTAAAGCCCTAACCCTTATGGGCTTGATCCTCTCCTTTTGACTTAGGGCATCGGCGACCACATTCGCCTTCCCTGGATGATACTTTATCTCGCAGTCGTAATCATTCAACAACTCAACCCATCGTCTTTGCCTCATATTCAGCTCCTTCTGGTTGAATATGTGCTGTAGGCTCTTGTGATCTGTAAAGATTGTGCACTTCGTACCATAAAGGTAGTGTCTCCAGATCTTTAAAGCAAAAATCACTGCGCCTAGTTCGAAATCATGTGTGGTATAGTTCTTTTCATGCACTTTCAACTGTCGTGACGCATAAGCAATAACCTTTTGGCGTTGCATCAACACACAACCCAATCCTTGACGCGAAGCCTCGCAGTATACCACAAAATCATTTGTACCTTCCGGTAGTGCTAAGATTGGCGCATTGCAGAGCTTATTTTTCAATATCTGGAACGCTTCTTCCTATTTGATTCCCCAATCAAACTTCTTATCTTTCTGCGTGAGGAGCGTCAATGGTTGAGCGATTTTTGAAAAATCCTCAATGAATCTTCGGTAGTAGCCAGCGAAACCTAAGAATTGTCGAATCTCGGTTGGCGTCTTTGGCGTTTCCCAATTCTTGATCGCTTCGATCTTGGCGAGATCCACGTGGATTCCATCTCCATTTACCACGTGCCCAAGGAATTGTACTTCTCGTAGCCAAAACTCGCACTTAGAGAACTTGGCGTACAACTGTTCTTTCTTCAGCAGCTCCAAAATAGCTCTTAGGTGCTGTTCGTGCTCAGCCTTCGTCTTTGAATAAATCAAGATGTCATCGATAAACACAATCACGAACTTATCCAAGTACGGCTTGCAAACACTATTCATTAAATCCATGAACACTGTAGGTGCGTTTGTCAACCCAAACGGCATAACTAGGAACTCGTAGTGTCCATAACGAGTTCTGAAGGCTGTCTTTGGGATACTCTCCTCTTGTATCCTTAGCTGATGGTATCCAGATCGAAGATCGATCTTTGAATAAAAGCTTGAGCCTTGCAGTTGGTCAAACAGATCATCGATCCTTGGCAGAGGGTATCTATTCTTGATCGTCAGCTTGTTTAACTCTCTGTAGTCAATGCACATACGGAAACTACCGTCCTTCTTCTTGACAAACAAAACTAGAGCTCCCTAAGGCGAGAAGCTTGGTCGGATAAATCCCTTGTCTAACAACTCTTGAAGCTGTGTCGACAGCTCTTGCATCTCAGACGGAGCAAGTCTATAGGGTGCCTTAGCCACAGGCGTGGGGCCTGGAACTAAGTCGATGCGAAACTCTACTTGCCTCTAAGGCGGCAGTCCAGGCAAGTCTTCTGGGAAGACTTCTGGATATTCCCTCACGACAGGGATGTCTTCGATTCTTGGCTCAGCAGCTTTCTTATCTACAATGTGTGCCAGGAAGGCAACACATCCCTTCTGTAAACACTTTCGCGCTTTGAGGCAGCTGATAATCCTCAAAGGCGTCTCACGCTTCTCTCCATGAACCACAATTGTTTCACCATTTTCGGTTGGGATACGAACAACCTTTTCATGACAAACTATCACAGCCTTGTTGCCTGATAACCAATCCATTCCTACCACCATGTCGAAGCTTCCCAACTGGACTGGTAGTAGATCCAAAGCAAACTCACGCTCTCCCAATTCAATCACACAACCTCTGACTACTTCATTGGCTTCTACTAACTTTCCATTAGCCAATTCGATTGAGTACGGAATATCTAACTTACTAGCGGCTAGACCAAGCACATTCTTAAACTCTAACGACACGAAGCTATAATCGGCGCTAGTATCAAATAAAACGGATGCATAGCGTTGGTTTACAGGGAACGTACCAGTAACGACATTGGGATCCTGGCACGCTTCCCTCGCTTCTATGTTGAAAACCCTTCCACGGGCTTGGTTCAACTCTGGGCAATTCCTCTTGTAGTGCCCAAGATCACCACAGCTGAAGCATCCGGATCTCTGCCCGTTTCCACCAGCTTGATTATTCCTTTGATTACGATTCACAGCACCCGCTTGATTAGCATTGTTGACTCTATTCCCATTACCTCCATTGTTTCCTTGTGGGCGATTTCCATTCCCACCCCGGTTATTATTTCTGTTTCCGAATCCTTTCTGACCTCCCTGGCCAACAGTGGCCCAACAAGCATCCTTCAAGTGGCCAGGTTTTCCACAAGCCTCGCATGCTTTCACAGAACAATGGCCAGAATGGTGGCGTTGGCAGGTATTACACTTGGGCTGGGTGCCCATGTATCCTTTTCCTTTCTTCCCACTACCAGCTGTAACCTGAGCTGGCATGCTTGTCTCTCCTTTCTTAACCACCCTGCTGGTGCCTTGCTTGAAGTTCGAGAACTTCCGCTTGTTACCTCCTGATGACTCGACGTGAGTCTCTTTCTTCCTTGGCTCAGCATCATCGAACTTGTTCAGGCGAATAGCTTCCTCAGTGAGATCCATGCTCAGATCAATCGCCTCAGTAATTGTCGCAGGCTTGGAGGAGGTCACCATGCTTATGATTTGAGGAGCTTATCCCCAAATGAAACGTTCAATCCTTTTGAACTCTGGAGTGACCATGTAGGGTACCACATGCGATAAGTCATGAAACCTCTGAACGTATTCTGCGATCTTTGGACCTTCCATCTTTAAATGCCAGAATTCAGTTTCTAATCTTTGGATTTCCGCGCGGGAACATTACTTTTTGCGCATAAGTTCCTTCAGTTCGGTCCATGTTAGCGCGTAGGCAGCAGCTTCACCAAGTGTCTGTACTTGCAAATTCCACCAAGATAGGGCTCCATCCAAGAATAGCCCAGAGATATAGGTGACTTGCTGGTCTAGTGCGCATTTGCTCATGCGAAGAACAGATTCAGTTTTCTCAGCCCAACGAACAAAGGCGACAGCACCTCCTGTGCCATCAAAGTTGACCGGCTTGCAGTCTAGAAACTGCTTGTAGGTGCACCCTGCACGTACAGTATAACATGTGAACGACATTAGCATCTTTGCTATAGATATCCAATTAGGTCATGGTATGTCTAAATGACTTAGTATTACCATGAGGCAGATTATTGTTGTTGCCAGTATTGCCCGAGTTGCTTCCACTAGTCCCTCCTTGAGAGGCGGCGTATTGTGCGATGGCAGCAGCGATGATTTGCTGGAGTTCTGCCTCATTGGTAGGCATTTGTGGTTTTTGACGTCTCGGCGGCATCTTCTAAAAGATGGGTTTACGTCGGTCAGGCCATAGTAAAGCGTACTTATATAATGATAATAATAATACATAACATCTCATGTTATCAATATATCATCCACATAACATCCCATGTCATAAAAATATAAATAATCAATCAAACATCAAATATGATAAGAATACTGCGATTGCCATATATCGAGACCACATAGTAAGTGTACAAGTGCATCACAGTGTCATACAACATCAATCGACTAAGGGCTACATCACCCCAGTCCAAAAACTATATCGAATCAGTGTCAATACATCAAATACATGTCAACAAAAGTCAGAATCATAATGTAGTCTCCAAAAATGTTGTGCAGTCAAAAGCAATCGCCGTCTTCTCACCAGCGTCTACCCATATGGTACTGAGGAGCTCTACACGGTTGGCGGTGGAGGAGGGGGAAAGTGAGTGTAAAACAAACGACGCAACTGGAGCCAGTCCTCCTCCATGGCTCTCTGGGTACGCAAGAAAGAGGCAACCTGCTGCTCTAATGCAAAGAGACGTGCAGCATAGTCTGGTGGCAGTGGTCGAGAGGGCTGCAAAGGAGAGTGGGTCTGACCCTGGCACTGACACGGCGGCGGCTGAGCTCTCTCAAGCTCCTGAATGCGCCGTGTGTGTGCCTCGTGCTGGGCGACAAAAGACATCAAAACATCCTCAATGGAGTATCCCATGTGGAAAGGATGGTAAGGGTCGGTCGGTGGCATGACACGTGGCGACGACCAAAGAAACGGCTCCCTGGCTGGATCAAAAGGTGCCACATGAAATGGAGAAACAGGGGTAAAACAGGTGAAAACTGAGGAATGAAGGGAACAGACGTCGGCACATGCCCAAAGGGATGGGCCGAAGAACCCTCTCCAGGTCTAGCTGGAGGTGTAAACTGAGGGAATGAAAAGGAGGTATCAATGTGACGGGTATCAGTGAGCTGAGGGGGGATAGGTGGAACCTCGTCATCAGCAGGAATCCACCCATGCTGGGCGTGCTCATCTCGTGGATCCATGTGGGTCAAGAATAGTGCATGCTCGGGCTCTAGTGGAACGGGATCAGGTGGGGGAGCAACAAGAGGGTCAACAGGTGCATCAGCATTAAGTGGAGGATCAACATGATCAGCAGCAATGACATGATCGCCCTCCAACAACGGAGCATCCACCGGGTGATCATCAATAGGTGGGTCAACAATCACAGGCTCAGTAGGTATGCCAACATGAACGGGGTCATGCTCAAGCACTGGGTCTAGAGCGGCTACCTGCTCAGGGGCCATGGCAGGCTCGGGATCAACAAAGGCCATCTCAAAATCAAACTCAGGGTCGATGGGATCAACCGGGTCTACAGGGTCGACTAGATCCTCCATAGGCTGATCCATAGGTATAAACTCTATATCCTGATCTGGGTCGAATCCTGGGGGAAAGATAGGATCGGAATCATCCACATCATCGTGGTCGAAAGCAAAGCTAGGAATAGGGGCAACAGAGGATGCCTGGTCAGGATCTGAACCATGTGAAAAGTGTTGTGCGCTCCGAGTGTGTGAAGGTGCAGAAGCCACAGACTCGAAAGAGTCTGGGACCGGAGAGTAAGCAGGTGACTCCTCAGCGGGAGCATTTGTGATCATCAAGAGATCACCAGCAGCAAGAAGGGCCTCGCCCAGAGCCTCATCCTCTATGGGCTCATCATCATACAGATCGACGTCGCCATCATCGTCGGCGTCGAGAAGCAAATCGTAAGCAGGATAAACAGCTAAGGGTATGGGAGCAGGGATCTCCACTAACGGTAGGTCCCCAATAAGAGGGCCATCGGTGAGCTCGTCAGCACCATCAGGTAAAGCAAATGGGCTGAAAGTCGTCCTCTTCAGTGCTAGTAACGTCGGATGTGTGGATCTCGCGCTCTGAAGATATTAAATCGTCTGATACGATCGGTCTAGGGCATGTGGTGTCTGAGTCACCAGTGCCGGTCGAGTCCATGTGTCTGTAACATAAACACAAATATGCACAAATAATCAGTCATACAATCAGGTAAACACATTAGTCACCAAGTGAGTAATCAAATAATTCCCCTAGTCCCACTAGCCTCCCAGTCTCCTAGACTGATACTCCTAGTACCACTAGCCAAATTCTCCCAGCCTCTAAGACTGCTCTATCATCTACCCCGATCTCTTAGATCGAGCCTCGGCCTCCAAGACCGAGCCTCAGCCTCCAAGACTGAGCCTGCTCTTCCTAGTCTTACTAACCATCTACCTCGATCTCTTAGATCGAGCCTCGGCCTCCAAGACCGAGCCTCAGCCTCCAAGACTGAGCGTACTCTTCCTAGTCTCACTAGTCATCTACCTCGATCTCTTAGATCGAGCCTCGGCCTCCAAGACCGAGCCTCAGCCTCCAAGACTGAGCCTAAAAAAAAATAAAATGTGCTCAACATTTGTTAGTAAAATCGTTTTGGATCTGGACTTAAGTGGTATGCAGTAAAAATGTTTTCGTGAGAGCCCTAGTGATCATAGTCTAGACTCGAGAAGGAATCCTAGTTCGCTATGATCAGAGCTCTGATACCAAGCTGTCACACCCTGGCTTTGCGGAAGCGTGGTTAATTTGGTGTGACTTCTTAATACCATAGCTTAACCATAACAAAGCTATATGAATTAAAACCATGCAAGATCATCCATTTAATTAAGTTTTAAAAACCAAATACAATGACATTGTCTTGACGGAAACAAATCCTAACGACATAAACATTGTTCAACAAACACAAACATAACATAAACACAGTTTAAGGACTGTGACTTGTCCAGGAAAGAGTCACATTCCCTAAACCCGGATGACCTCGTAACTAGTGCAGCGGGAAAACGTGTCATACCGCGCCAGATCCTTTAATTCCCTGAAATACATGTAAGTTGAAAAATCAACAATAATGTTGAGCGAGTTCATGTGTAAGTGAGTAAATAAACCTTTGTAAGTATAAAAATCCTGGTATGTAGCAAATAAGGGAATTGAGATCAACAATGGTTTGCAAGGCCATTGATATGTGTGAAGTGCAAGTAGGGAGACTCAAACCTAGCAGATTTATGCGTCGGGCACAAAGTCACCCCGAGGTCCGTTTCTAGTTTGGCCTAGGGCTGGGCTTGCTACACCCAGATAGATCTACCGCTCCTGTCCCTCGGTCCTACCATGAGGATTAATGACCTCATGTTGCTCCTACCCACTCACATGATCTAAGTAGTAAACCTCCTTACGCTAACCATACCATGTATAAAGTACTTGTAAACATAGTAACATGTATTTCACCCCCGCAGTTTAGAAAACTGAAAACAGTTAAGAGAAAAGGGGGACATGAACTCACAGTGGTGCGTCTCTACCAAGTATGTCTCCAAGTCAAGCAGCTCTGCAACGACCTACATGTACTAACTCTATTAGACGGAGGGCCGTACCTTAGCTTTATGGTTTAAGTTTTTGGGAAATAGTCAGACAACTATTTCATGTTTACTTTCTGTATATACTTGGTAGTTATTTCCTTCCCAAGGATGGGGGATTTAATACATGTGTGTTTGTATATCTTTGAAATATATTATTAAGTCTCACTTAATATATATTTATTCCTAACTCCAAAATATAATTATTTTTCTCAAAGATATTATATTTTAACACATATGATTTTCCCAAAATAATACTTCGTCAAAATTACGCGTTCATAAATATTTGTTTAAATGCGTAAGTTACGTTTTAACGATCGAGTGGTAATAATAATTACCGGTGTAACTTATGTATTTATCGTGAAAGTGTTCGTATTATTTTGGATTCGTTAACATTCGATAATATTATTTTCACCCTAAAAATAATATTTATACACTTCACAAAATAATTGACAAATGACGTTGTGAAAAAATATATTTACTAAATATATATATATATATATATCACGTTTATTTTTGTGAAATCCCACCTCTGATATTTTCTAAATAAAGTCGTGGCGAAATCTATATTTTGAAAACATGTCGAAAAAGTATTTCTAACACTTATAGTGAAAATATTTCTAAGTGTTAGGTTTTTGGAAAAATTTCGCCAGAGTTTCCTCTGTAACTGGAGGTGGCCACGCTTTCAAGCGTACCATTTTCTTTTACAAATCAATCCAACAATTTTCTTATTCAACTAAAACAATGTTCAAAACAACAAACTAGTTAATAAATATGTAAATCACATAAATTTCATGAACTTGTGGTTTTTCCAAAACTATGATGTAGATCCCATTACTTTTAGCGGATCTTTATATAAATCAATCCGGTTTCGTAAAAACCTCGTTTTTAGTGAAATTCCGTCTTTACAACTTCTCGTCATCTTTCACAAAAATAGTTATTTTGTCGAATCTTTGTGCTATACAAGTGTTTACACACTTGTGTGTTCTAAAACTCATTCTTGTTAATGTAAGATCCGTCTTTAGAAAACATGATTTCTTTGATACTTGGTTCTTTGAAAATACCGCTTGTAGATCCGTAGATCTACTAGTTTTAAACACTATTTCATAAGCAAAATCGTTTTTACACAAGTTCATGATTTGTGTGTGGTAGAGTTTCATCCTTTAACCCTAGTTACTTCTAAAACACCCTTATGTCATAATCCATGATCATGACCAATCTGGGTTAAACGATGATCCGAGCTACCACAACATAGATCGGGTCCAAATAATCACACAAATCAAATGCTACAAGATTTACACAACATATAAGCTTTTAACCATCATTACAAGCATTTTTAGTAAACTTTTGTGTGTTATCTTGTAAGATTACGAGTTTTAACCGTTACATAACGTTTTAACCACTTCAAAATAGTTCGAGAGTGTGATTTAAGCAACTTACCACTAGCTCGAGGCTAGGGAAGAATCTAGACGTAAAATGAGAGGATAAAAGCAATAGAGTGAGGTCCTTTGAGTTCCGAATGCACCAAGCCTTCTTATACGGGATCCTTGACACTTGAATGGTCTTGAGGTGTGATGATCAAGCTCGAAAAATATGATGGATGTAGAGGGGGTGTTCGGCCGAAGCCTTTGAGAGAGAGAGGGAGTGTTGGGGTGTAATGTTGGATGATGAGAATGATGGATGTGTAACTCTATGTTTTTATAGACAATTCTTAAGTGCTTTACCCTCAAGTCCATATGTCTTCTTGATATGGAACAAAGAAAATAAAATAATCAAAATGGTACAAGATATGGTCACAATGTGACCGAAATCGGCCAAGGGGGGGGGGGGGGTAGCTAGTTCATTTTCAACTAATCATTAGGTATATAGTTAGGTTAATCTAGTTAGTTAAGTGATTAACCCGGTTAGTAGTGTGTTGTGTATTACAGTGGGTGTTAGGGTATTCAAGGACCCTAACTGGCTCAGAAAAAGGTAAATAATGTTATTAACAATATTTTCATGTTCCGGGTATAGTCCGGTTGTTCGGTTGGATAGTAATCCGTTAAAGCGTTAAACAAAGCTTTAAAGTGTCGTTATTACCATTTTCAGTGACACAACTTATTCCCGACACTTGGGAAAGTGTCTAGTAATATTTTTCTCGTGTTTTGGCACTTTATTAGTTAGCTAAAAGCTGAATTGTTTATTAAAGTGCTGAGTTTTGTGCTTAGTGTATGTCCTAGGCACATCCTGTCATTGTATCTTATTCCTAGAGACGCAGTTCTACAACCCTTGTATCCCTACACTCACCACTAGTGTAGTAAACTATTTCTGGCTCATACAGGCCTTAGAGGCAATATCTGCCTGATGCTGGCTTTATCAGCATGTTCAAAAGGTTATCCGTTCATAGTGCTACTGTGCTTTTGTGCATCATGTTTGTCACTAAGGTTCAGCATGTAAATAATGTAGTGACAGTAAATAGAGTATGATGCAAGTATGTACATGTATTAACATTCAGGTAGCAGTTTATCCACAATTTCAGGTAAGCACAGTAATTTAAGCAGTAATTAATCATTAATTAAGTCGTACGGATACCTGGTTTAGTGAGGGTTGTCACAATGTTGATGCTGGAGTGATAACTATTGTTCTAGGAGAATTCGATCAACGGTAGATTTGATTCCCAACTACCACCAAAATCAATCACACAGGCTCTAAGCATATCCTCCAGTGTCTGGGTTGTTCTCGTAGATTGACCATCCATTTGAGGATGATACGCTGTGCTCAAATTAAGTTGGGTTCCCATAGCAGATTGCATGGTTCTCCAAAAGTTAGACGAGAATCGAGCATCTATATCAGATATAATGTTCAAAGGAAAACCATGTCAGGATACAATCTCATCTACATAGATTTTACCAAGCTTGTCGGCAGATAGATCCTCACGGATTGGCAAGAAATGTGCTGACTTGGTAAGATGATCAACGATTACCCAAATGGCATCATGACCTCTATTAGTGCGTGGCAGCTTGGTAATGAGATCCATAACAATGTTTTCCCATTTCGAAACTGGTATCTCTAGTTGCTCCAATAATCCAGAGGGATGCTGGTGTTCAGCCTTAACCTTGAGGCAAGTAAGGCATTTGGATACATACAAGGCAATGTCTTTCTTCATACCCGACAACCAATACTGGGTTCGAAGATCCTTATACATTTTCTGCACCAGGATGAGTATAATAACAAGACTTATGAGCTTCATCCATTAACAAGGTGCGAAGATTGTCTTGCCTTGGGACCCACAAATGGTCCATGAGATAGTATGACCCATTGTCTTTCAGTTCAAGCTCAGGCTTAATATGATATTGTAATTCTTTACCTGTCATACCCCGACCACGTAAAACATCAAATCATGGCAGAAACGTCGGGGAGTGTTGTAACAGAATTATTGTTCCACAACCATGGTAATTAAAATAATATTTTATTCATCACCCAAGGGTGGGATATATTGTTTCAAACAAGAACCAACAAGTTACATTGTCTTAAAATAAAAAGAAACACAAGTACATCACGATATTAAACTAAGTCTATCTTCATTTTAAGTCTCTAAGGCACAGGTCCTCCCTAGTATGTCATGATCATCCTAAGCAACAGCACCTGAAAACACATGTGAAAATAGGTACGTCAGCATAAAAATGCCTGTGAGATACATAGGTTTTGTCAAAACAGAATTCATGACTTGAGTTTAAGGAAAATGTTTAATAAAAATCAGTCATGAACCTTGTTAAGTATTTTCTTTTATAAATCATTTGAAAAACGATAGTAATATCAGAAGATAAGTATTTGTAAAAGAATAACGTATGGTTAAAAGAGTAACCAAGTAAAAAGAGTTTGGATTGTTTTTTGGAGAAGGGGGCACGATCTAGGCCATACACTTGTCGAATTCTGATTTGGCACCTTGATGGGCACACAAACCAGCCCATAGAAACCCAAAAACCATTTGCTTAAGGTGGGTAACAGCTGGGAATAGCTGGAATGCATTTCTGCTGCCTGGGGGTTGCTTACGGACCGTAAGCAGGTCCATACGGTCCGTAAGGGCACTGCAGATCAGCTAAATTTCAGTTTTGGCAGTTTAGGTCCCTGTGCGCGTATAGTCGTGTTTTGGCACTTCTAACACCCGTCAAACCCATTTTTAAGCTCTATAAGGATGTTAAAGCATAGGGAACATGAAATATGCTCAAAAATATCTCGGATGTCGGGTCGTTTGGTCGTACGGTTGCGTTGTTCGGTTAATTACGACGGAAGTCGTAACGGACGCAAAAATGGTCCAAATTGCACGACGAATGGATTTTTGACAAGCCAATCACTAAAGCATGATATTTTAATGATTACATAAATTTTTGGATGTCCAGATGTATTCAGAATGTAAGTTATGCGCGAAAATGCAAACTTATGCACTTTTTGACGCTTTTAGTCCCTGAATGAGCATAAAGTTTATTTTAGCACACCGAACCCCTCAAAGCCTATTTCTAAGCTATATAAAGGATATTTAAGGTGTGTTTAACTTATGGTCAAGCTCCGGAATGTTCATTACAGTCCCTGTAAGCGAATAAGCATGATTTTGCCATACCAAAGCCTTCAAAACTTATTTCTAAGTTATGTAAAGGTTATTTAAGGTATGTTAAGCATATATTGATGTTCCGGAGTATTTTTCGCGTTTAACTGATTACGTTTACGCACCAGTTTGCGTATAATTCTCCAGAAAGCGATATAGAGTTTGAAATAGAACAAAAGTCAAAACATGAAAACATTAAACATAAACAAACAAACATTGGGATCAAATAACTTTATTTCATTGATAACTGAACTGTTTACAATGATTACAAGCGCAGATGTCACAGTCTCCCCTACTTGCGGAAATTTCGTCCCGAAATTTGTTTAGAGGAAACTCGTGGGAAATGATGTGGATACTTCGCCTTCATTTGATCTTCACGTTCCCAAGTAAACTCAGGTCCACGTTTAGATTCCCAGCGAACTTTAACCAACGGAATGCGCTTGCGTTTAAGCCATTTGACTTCACGATCCATAATTTCCATAGGTTTCTCAACAAAATGAAGTGTTTTATCAACACGGATTTCATCAAGCGGTATGTGGAGGTTCTCATCAGCTAAGCACTTTTTGAGATTGGATATGTGGAAGGTTGGATGAACATTACCAAGTTTAGGAGGTAATGCAAGTCTGTAGGCTACCTTACTGATTCTTTCGACGATCTTGAATGGTCCAACGTATCTAGGTGCAAGTTTTCCTTTCTTTCCAAATCTGATCACAACTTTCCAAGGTGAGACCTTAAGTAATACACGATCACTGAGTTGAAATTCCAAGGGCTTGCGTCGTCGGTCCAAGTAACTCTTTTGACGGCGTCGAGCTGTCTGTAGGTTATCACGAACTTTCTTAACCTTGTCAGTTGTCTTTAGAATGAGGTCAGGTCCAGTAAGCTAAGCCTCACCTATTTCATTCCAGCAGACTGGTGAACGACATTTTAGACCATAGAGAGCCTCGAAAGGAGCCATGTTTGTCACACCCCGACCACGAAGAACATACAAAACATGGCGGAAACGTCGGGGAGTGTTGTAACAGAATTTATTTTTTCAAATCCATGGCAAATGAAGTTTCGTTTTATTAATCAAACATGAAAGTTTACATTGTTTAAACAAGAACCAAAGAGTACATAACATAAATTCACTAGTTCTTGTCTCGTTTTAATTCACTAAGGCACAGGTCCGCCTAACTATGTCTTGATAAGTCCTATGCATTATCTCCTGAAAACACATGTGAAAATAGGTACGTCAGCATAAAAATGCCTGTGAGATACATAGGTTTTGTGAAAACAGAATTCATGACTTATGTTTGAGAAAATGTTTAGTCATGAACCTTGTAATTTGCTTTGTCTTGTAAATCATTTGAAAAACGATAAGATCAGATGATGTGTATAAATAAGAGAATAATGTATGGTTAAATGAATAACCATGTAAAACGAGTTTGTATAAGATAAGTTGTTTGTAGATCAAGGTCTTGTGAAAAGCGTGTTTTTGTATAAAATGTTATTTGTCTCAAATTGAAATGATTCAAATAACGCTACGATATGTAATACCATACAAACACTTATATATAGGAAGTACCAGCGGCGTATCCACCATGCTTGTATCATATTACACACGCCTCGTAACTTAAATCACTTACTCAAACCAAACCATCAAGATGTAATGTTTAACAATTGTAGAAATGTTTATGTATAGTCAAATGTCTATTGTCAAATGTAAATCATGTCAAAAGATACAACTGGTTCACACGGTTCAAAGGTTACGAACGGTTCACATAATCAAAGGGTTAAGATGGTTCACATAGTCAAATGGTTACAACGGTTCAAAATGTAGTATAATGTGTTCATATGCTGGATGAGCATATGCAACAGAAATGCAATGTGAAACAATGTACTAAGTATGCACACAATGGGCGTACGTAGCATGAAATGTATTGTAAAGTGATGTACTAAGTATGCACACAATGGGCGTACATAGCATGAAATGTATTGTAAATCGATTGTACTAAGTATGCACACAATGGACATACATAGCATAAACACAATGAAATCATGTACTATATATGTACTAACGAACATAATAAGCATATGATATGAAAACATTGAAAGCATAAAAGTAACAAGTAGGCACATGTGTTCCACCCCAAAACAGTTTGGAAAACAGTAAAAGAGGGGTCTATGTACTCACCTGAGATTGCTTTGAAGTTCTTGTATAACAAGGAAATAATGCTAGAGATCACGGAATATCAAACGGCACCTAATAGGTAGCTATATTAATATACTGGACCAAAATCGGAAGATTAGATAGAATGAGGGTTCGTAAACCAAACGAGTATAGAGACTCGTGTAATATGGTTTAACAAAGCCTACATTCTAAAATGAAACCTAACCTAAGTGCTTACGACCCATTACGACCCGTTTAGGTAGCTTATGCTACCTTAACGCGTCGTTCGCGTAAAACGCGTTTGGAACGCCTAACATCGTGACCATAAGGTATAACCTCGGAAGGTTACAGCTATGGTCACCTAATGTGTTTGGTCGGATCCTAACGATCGACCAAATGGGTCGGGTTCGAAAGTGTAAGCGATTGTTTAGATCGCTTACCTTACGACCCTATATAAGCACTATACTAAAAGTGACGAGCTAAGCATGTTAGAACATGCTTAACTAAGTTTAGAAAACAGGTTTGGTATCAAAACAAACGGTTTTGATACTCACGAGTAATTTGGTTACAAAATACGCAAGAATGCGCATTTTGGCCGAAACTACGACTCGTCACTGAGCCTAGATAACGTGGTAATCAGTAGGTATAGTCACTACTGGCTATAACCATCGTGATCACGCTCACGTTATGAAGTTCCAACGAACTTCGTGTTGACCATAAGCTGGTCAATGTAGAAAGTCAAACAAAGTTTGACTTTAGCACTAGAAAGCGATTAAAAGAACGAAAGAACACTTACGGAGGGTCCCCGAAAGCTAAACTTGATCCAGGAGCTCAGGTATGAAGCAATGGCATCAACTTAGAGCTCTTTGATCAGTTTTGTGGGTTTTAACACAAATGGGGGGGGGGTATTTATAGGAAAAGCAAGACCGTTAGGATCGTTTCTTAAATATCGTGCCACGATCTAATCCGTACACTTGTCAAGATGTTGTGGTATCATATAATGACCCTAACTCCAGAGATTGTGAAAGGGCATTGCCCTTTGGAGTGATTGAAAGGCCAAAATCAGCAAAAAAACGAGTTTCTGCATCTGCAGGGCTGACGCGGCCCGCGTCAGGATACACACAAAACTCAGGCGGGCCGCCTGGCCTTGTCTGATCAGCACAAACTTTCAGAAATGACAGTTTTAGTCCCTGTTGCATATTTAAGCCATTTCCAACACTTCTAAGGTCCGTTAAGCCATCTTTAAGGCCCTAAAATGATGCCTAAACATTGAGGACATGAAACATGCTCAAAAATATGTCGGATGTTGGTTCGTTTAGTCGTACGATCACGATGTTCGGTTAATTATGACGGAATGCGCATAAGCGCAAAAAAACGATTCAAATGACGCGACGAATGGATTTTTCTTATGCAAAACACTAAGGCATAATATTATGATGCTTACATAACTTTTTGGATGTCCGGATGTATTCAAAACGTAAGTTATGCGCGAAAGTGCAAACTTATGCACTTTTTAACACTTTTAGTCCCTGAATGATCCAAAAGTTTATTTTAGCACACCGAACACCTCAAAGCCTATTTCTAAGCTATGGAGAGGATATTTATGGCATGTTTAACTTATGGACATGTTCCGGAATGTCTGTTTTTGTACGAATCGTCATACTTTCGCAGTTTGTCAAGTTTAGTCCCTGTAAGCGAATTAACTTGTTTTTGCCATACCAAAGCCTTCAAAACTTATTTCTAAGTTATGTAAAGGTTATTTAAGGTATGTTAAGTATATGATGGTGTTCCGGAGTATTTGTCGCATTAAACTGAGTATGTTTACGCACCAGTTTGCGTATAATTCTCTAGAAAGCGTTGTAGAGTTTGAAATTGAACAAGAATTGATATGTGCAAAAGATACACATATTTATACAAGATCCCAAGTATGAAATACAATATTTCATCGGCTTGGTATTTGTTTGATGGTCGCGGTGACACAGGTGTCACAATGTTGATGTTGGAGTGATAACTGTTGTTGTAGGAGAATTCAATCAAAGGAAGATGTGAATCCCAACTACCACCAAAGTCGATCACACAAGCTCTAAGCGTATCCTCCAAAGTCTGGATTGTTCTTTCAGTTTGGCCATATGTTTGTGGATGATAAGCTGTGCTCAGATTGAGTTGGGTCCCCAGAGCAGATTGCATGGTTCTCCAAAAATGAGAAGAGAAGCGAGCATCTCTGTCAGAAATAATGTTCAAAGGAACACCATGTCGAGATACGATTTCATCCACATAGATTTTGGGTAGCCTTTCAGCAGAAAAATCCTCACGGATTGGCAAGAAATGCGCTGATTTTGTAAGACGATCAACAACTACCCAAATGGCATCATGACCTTTCTTAGTGCGCGGAAGTTTAGTAACGAGATCCATAGCAATGCTTTCCCATTTCCAAACTGGGATCTCTGGCTGCTCCAAAAGACCATAAGGATGTTGGTGTTCAGCCTTAACCTTAAGGCAAGTAAGGCACTTTGAAACGTACAAGGCAATGTCTTTCTTCATACCAGGTGTCACACCCCGACCACGTAAAACAACAAAACGTGGCGGAAACGTCGGGGAGTGTTGTAACAGAATCATTGTTTCACAACCATGGAATAAATAATTTTGTTTTATTGAATAAATGAACTCATTGTTTTAATACAATCAAATAAGTACAACTATTATCTTTCAAGTTTTAAAGTCGCTAAGGCACGAGTCCATCCTAAGTGTAGCATGTATCATCAGTCATCACAAAGCAGCACCTGAAACATGTGTAAAAATAGGTACGTCAGCATAAAAATGCCTGTGAGATACATAGGTTTTATTGTATTTAGGATTCATGACTTATGAGTTTAAAGAAAAAGTTTTTAATAAAAGTAGTCATGGTCCTTGTAAAAGGTTTTCTTTTATAAATCAGTTATAAGAAATTAGATGATATAAAATAATAATACATAGGAAATTAAATAAGTAAATAGAATAAGTTTGTATAAAAATATATTGTTTGAAAAAAAAAACAATATTTTGATAAAGAGATTCATAGTATATATAAAAATATAATTTGGTTTTAAGAAAGTCGAATAAGTAATATATTAATATATATTTCAGTTCCAGAATCGTTAACCCAAGTGTACTAAATAACGCCACGGTATGTAATGTGATGAAAACACTTATATATAAGAAGTACCAGCGGCGTATCTACCATGTTCTCATCACATCACACCCGTCCCGTTATCTAAACACTAACCCAAAAACCCAATCGTTAGACAAATAGTATATTAAATATACTTTAGTTGTTAAAAATAATAATTTTCAGTAGTATATTAAAAGTATACTTTGGATTTTTAAATAACATATTAAACTATGTTTTGGTTTGAAAATAACATATTAAAACTATGTTCTGGATTATGAAAATAACATATCAAAATATGCTTTGGGTTGTATAAATAACATATTAAACTATGTTTTGGATTGTATAAAGAATATATCAAAATATGCTTTGGGTTGTATAAATAACATATTAAACTATGTTTTGGATTGTATAAAGAACATATCAAAATATGCTTTGGGTTGTATAAATAACATATTAAACTATGTTTTGGTTATTAACAAAATATATATGTTGGTTTTGTACAATACCACACATGAGAGCATATCAAACTATACTTTTGGGAGCATAACTTAATATACAATAAAAATGTGATTTATGAATTCAATCAGACCTAGTGCATCAAAATACACCTTTGAGACTATAGAAATACCACAAAGGCAATCCCTATTTGGATGGAGCAACAAATTGGTTTCAGACATTCCATGACAACAGGAATGGGGTGTCAAATCCTATAGCGCTATATCATACTACCAACCGGTCTGGTGAACAAAATAAGTACTATTCCAACAATTAATTGTATAATCTTTGAAAAAACAGTGTTTAAACCATAGATAGTCTTTTAGTTTGTCAAAAGATAAGTACTAACATGTATAATCAATTATACTTTGAAATCATGAAAATAACAGATAGGTACACATGCTTCACCCCAAAACATTTGAAAACAGTAAAAGTGGGGACTATGTACTCACTTGAGAGTGCTTAGAAGTCTTGAACAACTACCAAGCAAGCTAGAGGGGGCACAGAATCAAACGGCACCTAATATTGATAACTACATAAATAAACCGGACCTAAATCGGGAGATCGGATAGTATGAGGTCTCATGAACCAAATGAGAACTCATATGATATGGTCTAACAAGGCCTACATACTAAAATGAAACCTATCCTAAGTACTTTCGACCCATTATGACCCGTTTAGGTAGCTTACGCTATTTTAACGCGTCGTTTGCGTAAAACACGTTCGGACCGCTTAAGTAGTCCTATGACAAGTATTATATGCCTAAACATGTTTAATTATGTTGCATAATCAGTTAAGTGACAAAAGTTTGGGTTACATATGCTTAATTACCAATTATGTATGAAAAGGGCATTTTGGTAATTTACCTAAGGCATATAAACTACTTATCATACAACTACTTAAACTAGGTGACCATAAGGTATAACCTCGGAAGGTTATTCCCTATGCAATTATGGTCACTAAACATGTTTGGTCGGATCCTAATGATCGACCAAACAGGTCGTGTTCGAAAGTCTAAGCGGGTGTTTAGTCCGCTTGACTTACGACTCTACACAAGCACTAAACTAAAAAGTGACGAGCTAAACATGCTAGAACATGTTTAGTTAAGTTAGAAAACAGGTTTTGATATCAAAACAAACGGTTTTGACATCCTAGAGTAGTTTGTTTACAAAATACGCGAGAAAATGCATTTTGGCCGAAACTACAACTCGTCACTGAGCCTTGATAACGTGGTAATCAGTAGGTATAGTCACTAGGGACAATAACCATCGTGATTACGCTCACGTTATGAAGTTCAAACGAACTTCTCATTGACCATAAACTGGTCAATGTAGAAAGTCAAACGCAGTTTGACTTTAATGCTAAAACGAAAGAAAAGCACGAAAGAATACTTACAGAAGGTCCCCGCAAGATTTGAACCCGATTCTCTCTCAGGTAGGAAGCATATACTTCCACTTAGAGAGCTTGAATCAGATTCAAATGTGAGGAATGAATGAAAACATGGTGGGTATTTATAGGAAATCTAGAACCGTTAGGATCGTTTATCGGGAAACGAGCTTCGATCCTAGCCCTCCATGTGTGCCCCTTGTTTTGTAATACCATTAGAGCCCCTAGAATAAGCCCATGGTGTCCAAAATACCATTTGCAAGAGGTAAAACCAGGTGCAACAGCTGGAAACAGGCTGTTAACAACTTTCTGCAGAACTGGGCCTTTCACGCGGGCCGCGTAAGAATTAAGGTAGTCTTACGCAGGCCGCGTAAGAATTAAGGTAGTCTTATGCAGGCCGCCTGGCCAACTATTACAGAATTGCAGTTTTGGTCCCTGAACTTCAGAAACATGTGTTTTGATGCATTTTTGGCACGTTTAAACCCTGTTAACCTCATTTCAAGGCTATAAAATGATGTTAAAGTATAGGGGACATGAAACATGCTCAAAAATAACTCAGATGTTGGTTCGTTTGGTCGTATGATCGCGATGTTCGCTTAATTACGACGGAATGCGCATAAGCGCGAAAAACGATCCAAATTAAGCGACGAATGAAATTTTATCATGCCAAACACTAAAATAAAATATTTTAATGCTTACATAAATTTTTGGATGTCCGGATATATTCAGAACGTAAGATTTGCGCGAAAATGCAAACTTGTGCACTTTTTGACGCTTTTAGTCCCTATTATTCAAGAAAGTTTATTTCTACGCACCAAACACCTCAAAGCCTATTTCTAAGCTATAATAAGGATATTTAGGGCATATTTAACTTATTATCAAGTTCAGGAATGTTCGTTACTATATGAATCGGTATAGTTTCGCAGTTTGACACAAATAGTCCCCGTGATCGAACAAACTTGATTTCAACACACCAAACCATCCAAAACTTATTTCTAAGTTATGTGGAGGTTATTTAAGGTATGTTTAGCCTATTTCACTATTCCGGAGTGTTTATTGCGTTAAACTGGTTATATTTACGCATTAGTGCGCGTATAACCTTCCAGAAAGCGATTTAGAGCTTGAAATCGGACAAGAATTGATATGTGCAAATGATACACATATTTTTACAAATCCCAAGTATGAAATACAATATTTCATTGGTTTGGCATTTGTTTGATGGTTGAAGTGACACAGGTGTCACAGTCTCCCATACTTTAGGAAATTTCGTCCCGAAATTTAATTTTAGGGGTAACTTGTGAAGACAACTGTGATGGTTTCGCTTTCAAACGAATCCCTTGAACCCTAAGTAAAACTTTGAGCCATGTTAGGATTCTTAGAGAAATTGTCGACCCTCAAAGTGAAGTCCTTGTAGTAACAAAACATGGAGTTTCGAACTTTGGACAGAAGAACGTTTCTCATGAAGACTTATCATAGGAAACTTGTGTGTGCATGAAATCAGAATTGGGGAGTGTAAGATAAAATGACATCGGTCAAGGTCCAAGACTTCTCCCGTATCATTTCTCTTGTCACTAGAGGTCTTAACACATGATAAAACTTCCTGTGGTTTCTGTGCACTAAATTCCATAATTATGTAGGCCTCCATAATTACGTAGTTCCTTGCACAGTCCGCACAGTTCATTTCATAATGTGTAGGGGAAGAATCAATTTAATAAACATGAAGCAACTTGACTAGACCACCAAAGGATCTTTTTTAACTAGATCAACGAACGATCTTTTTAACTAGATCAACACATGATCTTCTTAACTAGACCGTCGTACGATCTCCTTAAATAGACCACTTAAAGGGATCTTTTCAATTATATCATCACATGATATTCCGAACCAGATTTTCAAATCAATCTGTTTAACTAGACCACTCAAGGGGAGTCCAAATATAGAATAGTACTTTATAACCCATGGGACTTAACTACAACGTTGAAGTCCATTAAGGATTTAAGATAGTACCTTTAGATATCCTACTATGAATCCCTCATATGAGATATGGAAGATTCTATGAGGATTTGGATGGATCACATAAAAACACAAAATATATAAGAAAACACATAAGCACATAATCACATAATTGATTAACTTGATTATTAATTTGTTATCTTTGGACACGGATATTTAAAGCACAAGATTTGTAGAGTTTGAAGGTTTGAACAGCAACAGGATTTGTAACAGCTTTGCTTTGGATTGCAAAGCGGTACTTGTTGACCAAATGTCCCCATCGTCCACCGTAGGTACATTTGAAACAAGGTATTTGATTTGGATGATGACGGTGGCATTCATTGCTCTAAGGAGCGGTTCCCTTGTATGGCTTCATCCCTGAGACGAGTCATGGTGATAGCTAAATCAATGGCCTTCTGGTAGTACGACGCCTAATTGATGGACAATTGCATCACCTAGTTCGGACATTGTTGTTCGATGAAGAGGCACCATGAAGAAAATGGGAGACATGGGAGGAAACAAGGGAAATGAAAACAGAATAACAATGCATAAAATTGCGATCATTTGTTTGTTACCTAAGGCAAACAAATGAGACGGTGATTAATCAAAGTAAATGGGTCAATATAATGTATCGCGAAGACATGCTTGCCTATAAGTGGACACTCACCCTAAGAGTTCCCAGGTAAAGTGACTGGTCCGATACTGCGGATTTGTACGAACACTCTAGCCTTAGACAGAAGACCCAGGGTACAGGCACCCACCCTTCCAGTTTGCACGTGTTCACATTATTTAGACCAAACTTTGACGGGATTTTGAAAAATTAAAGGGTTCAAAACCTTATAATAAATCATCCTAGAACAGATGATTACTTTTCAAAGCGGATTCAAAATTTGTGCTCTTATTGTGGTTGTCACCTAAGGATAAGTGACGGTATTGTTTTAAGACTAAACACGAGATAACTCGTGTTAGGGTCCTAAGAAGGTTATAGTCTAGGTCAAAGCATCACTAATAACCTAATTCCGTATAACCATTGGCTTTGATACCAACTTTTCTGTCACACCCCGACCACGTAAAACAACAAAAAACGTGGCGGAAACGTCGGGGAGTGTTGTAACAGAATCATTGTTTCACAACCATGGAATAAATAATTTTGTTTTATTGAATAAATTAACTCATTGTTTTAATACAATCAAATAAGTACAACTATTATCTTTCAAGTTTTAAAGTCGCTAAGGCACGAGTCCATCCTAAGTGTAGCATGTATCATCAGTCATCACGAAGCAGCACCTGAAACATGTATAAAACTAGGTACGTCAGCATAAAAATGCCTGTGAGATACATAGGTTTTATTGTATTTAGGATTCATGATTTATGAGTTTAAAGAAAAAGTTTTTAATAAAAGTAGTCATGAGTTTAAAAGGTTTTCTTTTATACATCAGTTATAAGAAATCAGATGATATAAAATAATAATACATAGGAAATTAAATAAGTAAATAGAATAAGTTTGTATAAAAATATATTGTTTGAAAAAAAAAACAATATTTTGATAAAGAGATTCATAGTATATGTAATAATATAATTTGGTTTTAAGAAAGTCGAATAAGTAATATATTAAAATATATTTCAGTTCCAGAATTGTTAACCCAAGTGTACTAAATAACGCCATAGTATGTAATGTGATGAAAACACTTATATATAAGAAGTACCAGCGGCGTATCTACCATGTTTTCATCACATCACACCCGTCCCGTTATCTAAACACTAACCCAAAAACCCAATCGTTAGACAAATAGTATATTAAATATACTTTAGTTGTTAAAACTAATAATTTTCAGTAGTATATTAAAAGTATACTTTGGATTTTTAAATAACATATTAAACTATGTTTTGGTTTGAAAATAACATATTAAAACTATGCTTTGGATTATGAAAATAACATATCAAAATATGCTTTGGGTTGTATAAATAACATATTAAACTATGTTTTGGATTGTATAAAGAACATATCAAAATATGCTTTGGGTTGTATAAATAACATATTAAACTGTGTTTTGGATTGTATAAAGAACATATCAAAATATGCTTTGGGTTGTATAAATAACATATTAAACTATGTTTTGGTTATTAACAAAATATATATGTTGGTTTTGTACAATACCACACATGAGAGCATATCAAACTATACTTTTGGGAGCATAACTTAACATACAATAAAAGTGTGATTTATGAATTCAATCAGACCTAGTGTCGCACCCCGACCACGTAAAACAACAAAACGTCGCGGAATCGTCGGGGAGTGTTGTAACAGAATCATTGTTTCATAACACATGAAAAATTAAAATGTTGTTTTATTGATTAAAAGAGTTACAATGTCTTAACAAACAAAGAAGTATAACAAAATTAACTAGTCTTGCATCTTTTATTATCACTAAGGCCCAATTCCGCCTATGTGTATCTTGATTATTCCTATGCATCATCTCCTGAAACACATGTGAAAATAGGAACATCAGCATTAAAATGCCGGCGAGTACATAGGTTTTATTGATTTAGGATTCATGACTTATAAGTTTAGAAAAAGTTGTTTAACAAAAATCAGTCATGATCCTTGTAAAATGTTTTGTTTTATAAATCGTTTGAAAAGCGATAATAGATATGTATAGATAAAAGAATGATTGTAAGGTTAAATGAATAACCAAGTAAAAATGAATTTGTATAATACAAACCGTTTTTGTAAAACAATGTCTAATGAAAATATGTTATTTGTATAAAATGTATAAGTACAAGTTGAATGATTTAAATAACGCTACGACATGTAATATAATACAAGCACTTATATATAGGAAGTACCAGCGGCGTATCCACCATGCTTGTATCACATTGCACACGCCTCGTTACTTAAATCACTTACCCAAACAAACCACCAATGTAAAATTGCCCATGTCTAAACCAATTTTCAAATGTCATTGTGAAAACCATGTCAAAATGTCTATGTCAATTGTCAATCATGTAATGTGTAAACAAAATGTCATGTATGGCAAGTGAAATATGTATCGACTAAACCATAGGTGAAAATGCACAAAACAAAGTATTGAAGTAAAACTCAGTTTAAATCAATGTTATGCTTTGTGGAAATGCATGCTATACTGATACAAACATTTATACGGTATTGTGAAAATTCCATACATTCAAGCCTTGAGACAGCAGGATAACCTTAGAGTAAAGGTTATCAAAAAGAAATGTTATCGGATTCGGTCATTCCATCCATCCAAACAAACCTAGGATTTTAGGAATGGGATTTGTCAAGTCCTATGGTACCATTACCTACTACCGAGCGGCGTGATCAATGTTAATGAATGTACATTGTCCCATTTAAACAAACCAAATGTCATACCAAAATGTAAGCATGTGATGTGATGTGAATGTACTAAGTATGAACAAAATGAACATACATAGCATGTGATGTTAAACAAATGTACTAAGTATGATGAACATACATAGCATGAAAAGGTAATGTAAAACAATGTACTAAGTATGTGCTAAACGAACATACATAGCATAAAAAGTCATGTAAAACGATGTACTAAGTATGCACACAATGGACATACATAGCAAAAACATAATGAAATCATGTACTAATAGTGTACTAGTGAACATAGCAAGTATAGGATATAAAAACATGAAAACATGAAAGAAACAAGTAGGCACATGCGTTTCACCCCAAAACGTTTGAAAAACAGTAAAAGAGGGGTCTATGTACTCACTTGAGGGTGCTTAGAAGTCTTGAACAACAACCAAGCAAAGCTAGAGGGATCACGGAATCAAACGGCACCCTATATAGATAACTACATAAATAACCAGACCTAAATCGGGGGATTGGATAGTATGAGGTTTCGTAAACCAAATGAGTATCGGAACTCATATGATATGGTTTAATAAAGCCTACATACTAAAATGAAACCTAACCTAAGTGCTTACGACCCATTACGACCCGTTTAGGTAGCTTATGCTACTTTAACGCGTCGTTCGCGTAAAATGCGTTCGGAATGCCTAACTAGTCCTATGACAAGCAAGATATGCCTTAACATGTTTAATATTGTTGCAAAAACAGTTTATATGTCAAAAGTTATATTACATAGGCTTAAAATGAATTTTAGCGTAAAAAGGGCATTTTGGTAATTTACGTAAGTTATAATAACTACTTATCATATAACTACTTGACGACGTGACCATAAGGTATAACCTCGGAAGGTTATTCCCTATACAACTATGGTCACCTAAATATGTTTGGTCGGATCCTAAAGATCGACCAAATGGGTCGGGTTCGAAAGTATAATCGATTGATTAGATCGCTTATCTTTACGACCCTAAACAAGCACAAATCTAAAAGTGACGAGCTAAACATGCTAGAACATGTTTAGTTAAGTTAGAAAACAGGTTTGGTATCAAAACAAACGGTTTTGATACCCTAGAGTAGTTTGGTTACAAAATACGCGAGAAAACGCATTTTAGCCGAAACTACGACTCGTCGCTGAGCCTAGATAACGTGGTAATCAATAGGTATAGTCACTAGGGACTATAACTATCGTGATTACGCTCACGTTATGAAGTTCAACCGAACTTCGTGTTGACCATTGACTGGTCAAAGCAGAAAGTCAAACAAATTTTGACTTTCACGATAAAAACGCATAAAAAGAACGAAGGAATACTTACAAAGGGTCCCCGCAAGATTGATCTTTCCAAGTATTCTCAGGTATGAAGTGGTTACACTTCAACTTAGAGAAATCTCAGAAAAATCAAGTGGGTTTGAGTGAATGGGGTGGGGGGGGGGTATTTATAGTTTTCGGGTAACCGTTAGGATCATTTCTCGAACTTTGAGCTTCAATCTTGGCCTTACATTTGGGCAAATGGTTTTGCAATACAAGGGGTAGATAAAAACCATCAAAATCCAGCCCATAGTATTGATAATGTTACATAAAAACCCCTGAAAAACGAGCTGGTTGCTGAAAATTGCTTTGCTGAAAAAGGGCGCTCTCACGCCACGCGAGAGGAGCACATGGTTCTTTCGCGTGGCATGAGGGAGCCTGTTTTTGCAAAAGTTTCATTTTTTGGCAGAACAGGTCCCTGCATGCTATAAAGTTGATTTTTGGCACGTTTAAGCCCCGTTAACCCCATTTCAAGGCTCTAAAATGAAGTTAAAGTATAGGAAACATGAAACATGCTCAAAAATATGCCAGATGTCGGTTCGTTTGGTAGTATAATCGCGTTATTCGCTTAATTACGACGGAAGTTGTAACGAACGAAAAAAACGATCCAAATTAAGCGACAAATGGAATTTTATCATGCCAATCACTAAAACATAATATTTTAATGACTGCATAAATTTTTGGATGTCCGGATGTATTCAGAACGTGAGATATGCGTGAAAATGCAAACTTATGCACTTTTTGACGCTTTTAGTCCCTGAATGAGCATAAAGTTTATTTTAGCACATCGAACACCTCAAAGCCCATTTCTAAGCTATGTAAAGGATATTTAGGGTGTGTTTAACTTATGATCATGTTCCGGAATGTTCGTTACAGTTCAAATTGGCATACTTTCGTAGTTTGTCATATTTAGTCCCTGTAAGCGAATAGACTTGATTTCGGCACACCAAACCTTCCAAAACTTATTTCTAAAGGTTATTTAAGGTATGTTAAGCCTATGTCACTATTCCAGAGTGTTTGTTGCATTAAACTGGTTATATTTATGCATTAGTGCGCGTATAACCTTCCAGAGAGCGATTTAGAGCCCGAAATCGAACAAGAGTTGATATGTGCAAATGATACACATATTTTTACAAATCCCAAGTATGGAATACAATATTTCACTGGTTTGGTATTTGTTTGAAGGTTGAAGTGACACAGATGTCACACCTAGTGCATCAAAATACACCTTTGAGACTATAGAAATACCACAAAGGCAATCCCTATTTGGATGGAGTAATAAATTGGTTTCAGATATTCCATGACAACAGGAATGGGGTGTCAAATCCTATAGCGCTATATCATACTACCAACCGGTCTGGTGAACAAAATAAGTACTATTCCAACAATTAATTGTATAATCTTTCAAAAATCAGTGTTTAAACCGTAGATAATCATTTAGTTTGTCAAAAGATAAGTGTCACACCCCGACCACATAGAACATACAAAACGTGGTGGAAACGTCGGGGAGTGTTGTAACAGAATCAATTGTTTCAAATCCATGGCAAATGAAGTTTCGTTTTATAAATCAAACATGAAAGTTTACATTGTCTAAACAAGAATCAAAGTGTACATAACATAAATTAACTAGTTCTTGTCTCGTTTTAAGTCACTAAGGCACATGTCCGCCTAAGTATGTCTTGATAAGTCCTATGCATCATCTCCTGAAAACACATGTGAAAATAGGTACGTCAGCATAAAAATGCCTGTGAGATACATTGGTTTTGTGAAAACGGAATTCATGACTTGAGTTTGAGAAAATGTTTAGTCATGAACCTCGTATTTTGCTTTGTCTTGTAAATAATTTGAAAAACGGTAAGATCAAATGATATGTATAAATAAGAGAACAATGCATGGTTAACTGAATAACCATGTAAAAAAAAAGAGTTTGTATAAGATTTGTTGTTTGTAAATCAATGTCTTGTGAAAAGCGTGTTATTTGTATAAAATGTTCTATGTTTCAAATTGAAATGATTCAAATAACGCTACGATATGTAATACCATACAAACACTTATATATAGGAAGTACCAGCGGCGTATCCACCATGCTTGTATCATATTACACATGCCTCGTTACTTAAATCACTTACTCAAACCAAACCATCAAGATGAAATGTTTAACAACGGTAGAAATGTTCATGTATAGTCAAATGTCTATTGTCAAATGTAATCCATGTCAACGGATACAACTGGTTTACACAGTTCAATGGTTACAGACGGTTCATGAAATCAAAGGGGTAAGACGGTTCACATAGTCAAATGGTTACAACGGTTCAAAATGTAGTGTAATGTGTTCATATGCTGGATGAGCATATGCAACAGAAATGCAATGTGAAACAATGTACTACGTATGCACACAATGGGCGTACGTAGCATGAAATGTATTGTAGAGTACAACGGTTCAAAATGTAGTATACTGTGTTCATATGCTGGATGAGCATATGCAACAGATATGCAATGTGAAACAATGTACTACGTATGCACACAATGGGCGTACGTAGCATGAAATGTATTGTAGAGGACAACAGTTCAAAATGTAGAATAATGTGTTCATATGCTGGATGAGCATATGCAACAGATATGCAATGTGAAACAATGTACTACGTATGCACACAATGGGCGTACGTAGCATGAAATGTGATGTAAAGCAATGTACTAAGTACGCACACAATGGGCATACATAGCATAAACACAATGAAATCATGTACTATATATGTACTATCGAACATAGCAGTATATGATGTGAAAACCGGAAAGCATGAAAGTAGCAAGTAGGCACATGTGTTTCACCCCAAAACAGTTTGGAAAACAGTAAAAGAGGGGTTCAATGTACTCACCTGAGATTGCTTTGGAGTTCTTGTATAATAACCAGATAATGCTAAAGATCACGGGATATCAAACGGCACCTAATAGGTAGCTATGTTAATATACCGGACCAAATCGGAAGGATCGGATAGTATGCGGGTTCGTAAACCAAACGAGTATGGAGAATCGTGTATTATGGTTTAACAAAGCCTACACACTAAAATGAAACCTAACCTAAGTGCTTACGGCCCATCACGACCCGTTTAGGTAGCTTATGCTACCCTAACGCGTCGTTCGCGTAGAACGCGTTCGGAACGCCTAACATCGCGACCACAAGGTATAACCTCGGAAGGTTATAGCTATGGTCACCTAATGTGTTTGGTCGGATCCTAATGTTCGACCAAATGGGTCGGGTTCGAAAGTATAAGCGATGGTTTAGATCGCTTACCTTACAACCCTATATAAGCACTAAACTAAAAGTGACGAGCTAAGCATGTTAGAACATGCTTAACTAAGTTTAGAAAACAGGTTTGGCATCAAATCAAACGGCTTTGATGCTCACGAGTAGTTTGGTTACAAAATAAGCAAGAATGCGCATTTTGGCCGAAACTACGACTCGTCACTAAGCCTAGATAACGTGGTGACCAGTAGGTATAGTCACTACGGACTATAACCATCGTGATCACGCTAACGTTATGAAGTTCCATGAACTTCGCATCGACCATAAGCTGGTCAATGCAGAAAGTCAACAAAACGTTGACTTTCGGACTCGAAAAGTGATAAAACAACGAAGGAATACTTACGGAGGGTCCCCGAATGCTAATCTAGATCAGAGAAACTCAGGTATGAAGCAATACTTCAACTTAGAGCTTTTAGATCTGATTCTTGTGATTTTTACACAAAAAGGGGGGGGGGTATTTATAGGAAACGTGGAACTGTTAGGATCGTTTATCGAATGTCGTGCCGCGATCTCGTGCGTACACTTGTCGAAATGTTGTGGTAAGTCAGAAAATGCCTCTTGGCTCTTGATTGGCTGAAAGGGCATCGCCCCTTGATCGAACGAAAGGCCAACTGCATTGAATCTGTCTGACAGTCTCACGTGGCCCGCCTCAACATTTAGGCAAAACTCACGCGGGCCGCCTGAAGCTTCTGATCTGTACATACTTTCAAAAATGGCAGTTTTGGTCCCTGTTGCGTATTTAAGCCATTTCCGACACTTCTAAGGCCCGTAAAGCCAACTTTAAGGCCCTAAAATGATGCCTAAGCATTGTGGACATGAAACATGCTCAAAAATGTTCCGGATGTTGGTTCGTTTGGTCGTACGAACGCGATGTTCGCTTAATTACGACGGAATGCGCATAAGCGCGAAAAACGATCCAAATGACGCGACGAATGGATTTTTCTCATGCCAAACACTAAGGCATAATATAAGGATGCTTACATAAATTTTTGGATGTCCGGATGTATTCAGAACGTAAGTTATGCGCGAAAGTGCAAACTTGTGCACTTTTTGACACTTTTAGTCCCTGAATGATCCAAAAGTTTGTTTTAGCATACCAAACACCTCAAAGCCTATTTCTAAGCTATGTAAAGGATATTTAGGGTATGTTTAACTTATGGACATGTTCCGGAATGTTCGTTACAGTTCAAATTGGCATACTTTCGCAGTTTGTCAAGTTTAGTCCCTGTAAGCGAATTAACTTGTTTTTGCTATACCAAAGCCTTCAAAACTTATTTCTAAGTTATGTAAAGGTTATTTAAGGTATGTTGAGTATATGTTGATGTTCCGGAGTATTTGTCGCATTAAACTGAGTACGTTTACGCACCAGTTTGCGTATAATGCTCTAGAAAGCAATGTAGAGTTTGAAATTGAACAATAATTGATATGTGCAAAACATACACATATTTATACATGATCCCAAGTATGAAATACAATATTTCATCGGCTTGGTATTTGTTTGATGGTCGCGGTGACACAGGTGTCACAATAAGTACTAACATGTATAATCAATTATACTTTGAAATCATGAAAATAACAGATAGGTACACGTGCTTCACCCCAAAACATTTGAAAACAGTAAAAGAGGGGACTATGTACTCACTTGAGAGTGCTTAGAAGTCTTGAAAAATGTAGGATCGTTTCGCGACCTAAACGAGTCGTTCGGAAGAGCTCAAATCCGTTTCAGAGGTGGAAATAAAGAAACGGACATGAATACAGCTTGAATCACACTATAAACCTCTTGTATATTGATATTACTGCTTTTACAATTACAAGGAACACCGGCAATACCTCGGTATCAAATCTGGAATCGTTACAAATCATGACAGTTTGAATGATATTTATAGTGCTAGCCTACCTATCGTTTGAAACATTCAAACGGACAACTATCTTCAAACGGATTGGGCTTCAAGCGGTCTGGGCCTTCAAACGGTGTAACTTCAAACTGTCAAGCTTTCAAACGGTCAACATATATTTGTTTACAATCTTCAAACGACAGCTTCATACTTGACCATTCAACATTGAACTTTCATATGATTGGTTATTCAAATGGTGAAATCTCATTGGACCTTTAAAAGGTGGCTTCCTATTGGACCATCAAACCATTTTGTCTTATATGATGAATGATGTAACATGTGATGCAATGATGATGTCATTTCTATGATGTCATCATCAAAGATGATGACATAAGCCTTGATCAAAAACTACCAAGCAAGCTAGAGGGAGCACCGAATCAAACGGCACCTAATATTGATAACTACATAAATAAACCGGACCTAAATCGAGAGATCGGATAGTATGAGGTCTCGTGAACCAAATGAGCGTGGGAACTCATATGATATGGTCTAACAAGGCCTACATACTAAAATGAAACCTATCCTAAGTGCTTTCGACCCATTATGACCCGTTTAGGTAGCTTACGCTACTTTATCGCGTCGTTTGCGTAAAACGCGTTCGGACCGCTTAACTAGTCCTATGACAAGTATTATATGCCTAAACATGTTTAATTATGTTGCATAATCAGTTAAGTGACAAAGTTTGGGTTACATATGCTTAATTACCAATTATGTATGAAAAGGGCATTTTGGTCATTTACCTAAGGCATATAAACTACTTATCATACAACTACTTAAACTAGGTGACCATAAGGTATAACCTCGGAAGGTTATTCCCTATGCAATTATGGTCACTAAACATGTTTGGTCGGATCCTAGTGATCGACCAAAAGGGTCGTGTTCGAAAGTCTAAGCGGGTGTTTAGTCCGCTTGACTTACGACTCTACACAAGCACTAAACTAAAAAGTGACGAGCTAAACATGCTAGAACATGTTTAGTTAAGTTAGAAAACAGGTTTTGATATCAAAACAAACGGTTTTGACATCCTAGAGTAGTTTGGTTACAAAATACGCGAGAAAACGTATTTTGGCCGAAACTACGACTCGTCACTGAGCCTGGATAACGTGGTAATCAGTAGGTATAGTCACTAGGGACTATAACCATCGTGATTACGCTCACGTTATGAAGTTCAAATGAACTTCTCATTGACCATAAACTGGTCAATGTAGAAAGTCAAACGCAGTTTGACTTTAACGCTAAAACGAAAGAAAAGCATGAAAGAATACTTACAGAAGGTCCCCGCAAGATTTGAACCCGATTCTCTCTCTGGTAGGAAGCATATACTTCTACTTAGAGAGCTTGAATCAGATTCAAATGTGAGGAATGAATGAAAACATGGTGGTATTTATAGGAAATCTAGAACCGTTAGGATCGTCTATCGGGAAACGAGCTTCGATCCTAGCCCTCCATGTGTGCCCCTTGTTTTGTAATACCATTAGAGCCCCTAGAATGAGCCAATGGTGTCCAAACTACCATTTGCAAGAGGTAAAACCAGGTGCAACAGCTGGAAACAGGCTGTTAACAACTTTCTGCAGAACTGGGCCTCTCACGTTGGTCGCGTAAGAGTTAAGGTAGTCTTACGCGGGCCGCCTGGCCAACTATTATAGAATTGCAGTTTTGGTCCCTGAACTTCAGAAACATGTGTTTTGATGCATTTTTGGCACGTTTAATCCTTGTTAACCTCATTTCAAGGCTATAAAATGATGTTAAAATATAGGGGAAATGAAACATGCTCAAAAATATCTAGGATGTCGGTTCGTTTGGTCGTATGATCGCGATTTCGCTTAATTACGACGGAATGCGCATAAGCGCGAAAAACGATCCAAATTAAGCAACGAATGAAATTTTATCATGCCAAACACTAAAATAAAATATTTTAATGCTTACATAAATTTTTAGATGTCCGGATATATTCAGAACGTAAGATTTGCGCGAAAATGCAACCTTGTGCACTTTTTGACGCTTTTAGTCCCTATTGATCAAGAAAGTTTATTTCTACGCACCAAACACCTCAAAGCCTATTTCTAAACTATAATAAGGATATTTAGGGCATATTTAACTTATGATCATGTTCCGGAATGTTCGTTACTATATGAATCGGTATAGTTTCGCAGTTTGACACAAATAGTCCCTGCGATCGAACAAACTTGATTTCAACACACCAAACCATCCAAAACTTATTTCTAAGTTATGTGGAGGTTATTTAAGGTATGTTTAGCCTATTTCACTATTCCGAAGTGTTTATTGTGTTAAACTGGTTATATTTACGCATTAGTGCGCGTATAACCTTCCAGAAAGCGATTTAGAGCTTGAAATCGGACAAGAATTGATATGTGCAAACGATACACATATTTTTACAAATCCCAAGTATGAAATACAATATTTCATTGGTTTGGCATTTGTTTGATGGTTGAAGTGACACAGGTGTCACACCAGGCCACCAATACTGAGTACGAAGATCCTTATACATCTTATCTGAGCCAGGATGAATAGAATAACGAGACTTATGGGCTTCATCCATAAGCAAAGTGCGAAGGTCATCAAGGCTTGGGACCCACAAACGATCCATGAAATAATACGATCCATCTTCCTTCAGAACAAGATTAGGCTTAATGTGATAGGGTAATTCCTTACCCATCAAATCTTGTGAAACACAAGCATGTTGAGCCTGAGAAATGCGTGCTTGAATATCGGATCGAGCTTGAATAGCAGATTGAACACGAACACAATGAAGCTTAGTACGTTCCTTATGACTTAATGCGTCAGCCACAACATTCGCTTTACCAGGATGGTAGCGAATTTCGCAATCATAGTCGTTTAGGAGTTCGACCAAACGTCCTTGCGTCATGTTGAAGATATGCTGAAGACTTTTATGGTCGGTAAAAACCACGCATTTTGTACCGTACAAATAATGTCTCTAGATTTTGAGAGCGAAAACAACTGCACCTAACTCAAGATCATGAGTGGTGTAGTTTCTCTCATGCACCTTCAATTGCCTTGATGCGTAGGCTATGACTTTGTTCCTTTGCATCAGAACACAGCCAAGACCCAATTTCGATGCATCACAATAAATGATGAAATCATCATTGCCCTCAGGCAAAGTTAGAATAGGTGCATCACAAAGCTTCTGCTTCAAGGTCTGAAACGCTTCTTCTTGCTTAGAACCCCATTCAAAGGGTTTGTTCTTCTGAGTTAGAGCAGTTAGAGGAACTGCAATCTTCGAGAAGTTCTCGATGAAGCAGCGGTAATAACCCGCAAGAGCAAGAAAAGAACAAACCTCAGTAGGAGTAGTAGGCGTATCCCAATCCTTTATCGCACTGATCTTGGAGGGATCTACATGAATACCTTGTTGACAATACGTCCCAAAAATTGAACTTCCTTAAGCCAAAATTCGCACTTGGAGAATTTGGCAAAAAGTTGCTCTTTCTTTGGGAGTTCCAGAGTAAGACGAAGATGTTGCTCGTGATCAGCTTGCGTCTTAGAGTAAATCAAGATGTCATCAATAAAAACGATGATGAACTTATCTAAATAAGGCTTGAAGACCCTATTCATTAAGTCCATGAAAACAACAGGAGCATTGGTCAAACCGAATGGCATGACTGTGAACTCATAATGCCCATATCGAGTGCGGAATGCTGTCTTGAGGACATCCTCTTCATGCACACGAAGTTGATGATACCCAGAACGAAGATCGATCTTCGAAAAGCAAGTAGCACCCTGTAACTGTTCAAAGAGATCATCAATGCGGGGTAGGGGATATCGATTCTTGATGGTAAGCTTATTCAGCTCACGATAATCGATACACATTCTGAAGGATCCATCCTTCTTCTTGACAAAAAGAACAGGAGCACCCTAAGGAGAAAAGCTAGGACGAATAAAACCTTTGTCAGAAAGCTCCTAAAGCTGCTTAGACAATTCTTGCATCTCAGACGGTATAAGACGATATGGAGCTCTGGCAATGGGATTTGCACCAGGTACAAGATCAATACGGAACTCGACTTGACGTGCAGGGGGTAGACCAGGTAACTCTTCAGGGAACAACTCCGGATAATCCCGAACGACAGGAATATCTTGAATAGATTTACCTTTTCCCTTATCTGTCGTAACATGTGCCAAGAAGGCCACATAATTCTTTCGCAGATACTTCTTAGCTTGGAAACAAGACATAAGCTTGAGGCTACTAGCAAGTTTCTCACCACGAACCTGTAGGATCTCACCTGACGAGAGCGGCACACGAACGATCTTCTCAAAACAAACTACCTCTGCGCGATGTTTGGCTAACCAATCCATACCCACAATAATGTCGAAGCTTCCAAGTTGCATAGGCATGAGGTCAATAGGAAAAAGATGGTCGTTAATGTTCAACTGGCAGTTGCGAAGAACAGAATCAAGAACAACGGGTTCTCCACTAGCAACTTCTACTGTCAAAGGCTTACCTAGTTTCGTTCTAGACACACGAAGCAATGGCTCAAAAGACAACGACACAAAACTCTTATCGGCCCCTGAATCAAAAAGAATAGACGCAAGTTGATTATTAACAAAGAACGTACCATTCACCACATCATTGTCTGCTTGCACCTCTTGTGCATTCATGTTGAAAGCTCATCCTCGAGCCTGAGCTTGAACTGGGTTCGCATTTACCAATCTTGGACACTGGTTACGGTAGTGGGTCAGATCCCCACAGTTGTAACAAGAACCTGGTGGGAAGTGAGGTCGTGCTGCTTGACCTTGTTGCTGAGCAAGAGGTTGAGCAACTTGTTGAGCCGGGTTCTGAGCTGCCCGATTCTGATTGACAGGAATGCGACACGTAGCAGCAAGATGACCGGGTCTTCCGCAGTTAGTGCATTGACGGCACTGGTGGTGTGGTTGATGATGACCGTTACACTTATTGCACAAAGGTGCATTGCCAAAGTATGGTTTCTTGGCAAGCGGTTGCGCAGGCTGATTTGTCTGTGCTGTAACGGCAAAATTTTGGGAAGCCTTCCGCTTCCTCGACCCCTTAGAGGAACCCGCATCCTTACCTTGCTTGTTTTTACCTTTCTTGGTACCCTTCTTGTCAGACTCCTGCTTCTTACCCTTCTTGTCACCCTTTCTGTGCAACTTACCCTTTCGAATCTGCGACTCAGTCAACGTCGCAGATAACTCGATTGCCTGACGGACGGTGGTAGGATTACTACCAGTAACTACGTCTTGCACAGAGTCAGGTAGACCATCGGTGTACCTCTCGATAGCCTTGTCGAGTGGGGTAACCATTGTAGGGCAAAGTAAGCTTAACTCCTCATACCTGTCTGTATACGCCCGGTGCTCACCACTTTCCTGCTTCAGATCATCAAATTCCCTTTCCAATTTTCACATCTCATGACGAGGACAAAACTCCCTCATCATAAGAGTTCTCAGTTCAGCCCATGTTTGTGCAAGAGCAACTTCTGTACCACGGTCTCTCATAACCCCGTTCCACCATGTCAAAGCCCTCTTCTGAAATACGCTAGAAGCGAACTCGACCTTCCGGTTCTCAGGACACAGAACATGACGGAATGTACTCTCAATGCTCTCGAACCATTGAAGGAGCCTAGTTGCCCCCTCAGTACCACTGAACTTGAGTGGTTTAGCCGAATTGAAGCTCTTGAAGTTACAAGGAGCATTCTGATTGTTGTTGGCTTGGTTCACCTGAGCGATAATGTTTGGGAGTGCGGAAGCCATGTGCTTTGCCAGAATATCTGCCATTTCGGCATTAGATAACGGGTTTTCACGTCGAGGAGGCATGCTAAAAAGAGGAAGACATGAGAGGAAACGAGTGAGATGATTAGATGAAAAGGATGAGATGAAACAAAATCAACAAAGCAAGGATGGTGGTCATTTGTCCGTATCACAAAGCAAACAAACGACACAAAGTCACTAATCAAAGTAAATGGGTCTAAAATAATGCTTAGCGAAGACATGCTCGCCTATAAGTGAACACTCACCCTAGGAGTTCCCAGGTAAGAGTGACTGGTCCGATTATGTGGATTTGTACGAACACTCTAGCCTTAGACAGAAAACCTAGGGTACAGGCATTCACCCTTCCAGTTTGCACGTGTTCACACTATTTAGAGCCCAAAACTTTGAGGAGATTTTGAAAACTTGGAAGGCACAAGGCCAAAAGAATCATTCAAAACAAATGATAAAAATTTCAAAATCAATTTTAAAAATCAAAAGGGTTCAAAACCATATAATAAATCATTTGAAAACAGAAGATTGTTTTTCAAAAATCATTTTAGAAAACTGGGTTCTTGTTTTGGTGATCACCTAAGGATAGGTGAAGTGCATGTTTTAAGATCTAAACACAAGACAACTTGTGTTGGGGTCCTAGATAGTCTAGGTCAAAGCATTACTAATAACCTAATTCCCTATAACCATTGGCTCTGATACCAACTCTTCTGTCACACCCCGACCACGTAAAACATCAAATCGTGGCGGAAACGTCGGGGAGTGTTGTAACAAAATTATTGTTCCACAACCATGGTAATTAAAATAATATTTTATTCATCACCCAAGGGTGGAATATATTGTTTCAAACAAGAACCAACAAGTTACATTGTCTTAAAATAAAAAGAAACACAAGTACATCACGATATTAAACTAAGTCTATCTTCATTTTAAGTCTCTAAGGCACAGGTCCTCCCTAGTATGTCATGATCATCCTAAGCAACAACACCTGAAAACACATGTGAAAATAGGTACGTCAGCATAAAAATGCCTGTGAGATACATAGGTTTTGTGAAAATAGGATTCATGACTTGAGTTTATAGAAAATGTTTAATAAAAATCAGTCATGAACCTTGTTAAGTATTTTCTTTTATAAATCATTTGAAAAACGATAGTAATATCAGAACATAAGTATTTGTAAAAGAATAACGTATGGTTAAAAGAGTAATCAAGTAAAAAGAGTTTGTATAAACCAAGTTATTTGTAAAACAATGTTTAAGTGAAAATGTGTTGTAAACGTAATATGTCAAAACTGAATGGCTTAAATAACGCTACGATATGTAATATCATACAAGCACTTATATATAGGAAGTACCAGCGGCGTATCCACCATGCTTATATCATATTACACGCGTCTCGTTATTCAAGTCACCCAAACAAACCACCAATGTATAATGTTCATGTTTAAACCAATAGTCAAACGTCATAGTATAACCCAAGTTAAGTGTAAGTCATGAGATGTATAAACAAAATTTATGTATGGTAAGTAAAAATGAGACTACTTAAACCATAAGTAAAAATGAACAAAACAAGTATTTGAGATAAATCAAAAGTTATATTTTGTAAAATAACTGCATGTTTTATTGATACAGACATTTATGTAGTAAGTTAACGCATACATCCAAGCCTTGAGACAGCAGGATAACCTTAGAGTAAAGGTTATCAAAGTAAAATGTTTTCGGATTCAGTCATTCCTTACACCCAAACAAACCTAGGATGTCAGGAACGGGATTTGTCAAGTCCTATGGTACCACTACTTACTACCGAGCGGCATGATCGGTGTTAATGAATGTAATAAAGAACCGTTAAACAAACCAAATGTTATACCAAATGTAAACAAGCTATGTGAAAACAATGTACTAAGTATGCTAAGTAAACATACAAAGCATAAAAGTTATGTAAAACAATGTGCTAATATGCCATGTAAACATATATAGCAAAATAATATAATGTAAATCAATGTGCTAGCATGTTAAGTAAACATACATAGAAAAACGTAATGAAATCATGTACTAATAGTATACTAATGAATATAGCAAGCATATGATGTAAAACATGGAAAGCACGAAAGTAACAAGTAGGCACATGTGTTTCATTCCAAAATGTTTGAAAAACAGTAAAAGAGGGGTACTATGTACTCACTTGAGATTGCTCAATAGATTCTAGATATCCACCAAGCAAGCTAGAAGATCACGGATTCAAACGACACCTAATATAGGTTTCTACATTAATAAATGGACCTATCGGAGGATTGGGTAGTACGAGGGTTTGTAAACCAAATAAGTGTAGGAACTTATGTAATATGGTTTGACAAAGCCTACATACTAAAACGAAACCTATCCTAAGTGCTTTTGACCCAATATGACCCGTTTAGGTAGCTTACGCCACTTTAACGCGTCGTCCGCGTAAAACACGTTTGGAATGCCTAACTAGTCCTATGACAAGCAAGATATGCCTTAACATGTTTAATATTGTTGCTAAATCAGTTTAGATACCAAAAATTATGTTACATAGGCTTAAAATGAATTTTAGCATAAAAAGGGAATTTTGGTAATTTACCTAAGGCACATACATTACCTATCATATAACTACTTAAACGATGCGACCATAAGGTATAACCTCAGAAGGTTATTCCCTATACACTATGGTCACCTAAAGTGTTTGATTGGATCCTAATGATCGACCAAATGGGTCGGGTTCGAAAGTATAAGCGATTGATTAGATCGCTTACCTTTACGACCCTAAATAGGCACAAATCTAAAAGCGACGAGCCAAACATGCTAGAACATGTTTAGTAAAGTTAGAAAACAGGTTTGGCATTAAAAACGGTTTTAATACCCCAGAGTAGTTTGGTTACAAAATACGCAAGAAAACGCATTTTGGCCGAAACTACGACTCGTCACTGAGCCTAGATAACGTGGTAATCAGTAGGTATAGTCACTAGGGATTATAACCATCGTGATTACGCTCATGTTATGAAGTTCAAACGAACATCGCGTTGACCATAAACTGGTCAATGCAGAAAGTCAAACGCAGTTTGACTTTAATGCTAAAACGAATGATAAACGCGAAAGAATACTTACAAAAGGTCCCCGCAAGGTTTGATTCCAAGTAATCTCAGGTAGGAAGTGTACAAAGACAACCACTTAGAGAAAAACTCAGATCAAATGTGGGAAATGAATGAAGTTGGGTTGGGTATTTATAGGTGAAGCACTACCGTTAGGATTGTTTCTTGGAGAAGGGGGCACGATCTAGGCCATACACTTGTCGAATTCTGATTTGGCACCTTGATGGGCACACAAACCAGCCCATAGAAACCCAAAAACCATTTGCTTAAGGTTGGTAACAGCTGGGAATAGCTGGAATGCATTTCTGCTGCCTCGGGGTTGCTTACGGACCGTAAGCAGGTCCATACGGTCCGTAAGGGCACTGCAGATCAGCTAAATTTCAGTTTTGGCAGTTTAGGTCCCTGTGCGCGTATAGTCGTGTTTTGGCACTTCTAACACCTGTCAAACCCATTTTTAAGCTCTATAAGGATGTTAAAGCATAGGGAACATGAAATATGCTCAAAAATATCTCGAATGTCGGCTCGTTTGGTCGTACGGTTGCGTTGTTCGGTTAATTACGACGGAAGTCGTAACGGACGCAAAAACGGTCCAAATTGCACGACGAATGGATTTTTGACAAGCCAATCACTAAGGCATAATATTTTAATGATTACATAAATTTTTGGATGTCCGGATGTATTCAGAAGGTAAGTTATGCGCGAAAATGCAAACTTATGCACTTTTTGACGCTTTTAGTCCCTGAATGAGCATAAAGTTTATTTTAGCACACCGAACCCCTCAAAGCCTATTTCTAAGCTATATAAAGGATATTTAAGGTGTGTTTAACTTATGGTCAAGCTCCGGAATGTTCATTACAGTCCAAATCGGCATACTTTCGCAGTTTGTCAATTTTAGTCCCTGTAAGCGAATAAGCATGATTTTGCCATACCAAAGCCTTCAAAACTTATTTCTAAGTTATGTAAAGGTTATTTAAGGTATGTTAAGCATAAATTGATGTTCCGGAGTATTTGTCGCGTTTAACTGATTACTTTTACGCACCAGTTTGAGTATAATTCTCAAGAAAGCGATATAGAGCTTGAAATTGAACAAAAGTCAAAACATGAAAACATCAAACATAAACAAACAAACATTGGGATCAAATAACTTTATTTCATTGATAACTGAACTGTTTACAATGATTACAAGCACAGATGTTACATTACCCATCAAGTCTTGTGTAACACAAGTATGTTGACCCTGAGAAATGCGGGTCTGAATATCCAATCGAACCTAAACACAGTGAAGCTTGACACGTTCCTTACGACTTAATGCGTCAGCCACGACGTTCGCCTTACCAGGATGGTAGCGAATTTCGTAATCGTAGTCGTTTAGAAGTTCAACCCAACTTCGTTGCCTCATATTTAGTTCTTTCTGATTGAAAATGTGCTGGAGACTCTTGTGGTCAGTAAACACTACACACTTTGTATCGTACATGTAGTGTCTCCAAATTTTGAGAGCAAAAACTACAGATCCTAACTTAAGATCATGAGTCATGTAGTTTTTCTCATGTACCTTCAGCTGTCTTGATGCATAAGCTATGACTTTGTTTCTTTGCATAAGAACACAACCAAGGCCTAAGTTGGATGCATCACTGTATACGACAAAGTCTTCGTTTCCCTCAGGTAAAGTTAAGATAGGTGCATCGCAGAGTTTCTGTTTCAAAGTCTGAAAAGCTTCTTCCTGTTTGGAGCCCCACTCAAAAGGTTTATTCTTATGAGTTAAAGCAGTGAGAGGAACTGCAATCTTGGAGAAATTTTCAATGAAACGGTGGTAATAACCCACTAGACCAAGAAATGAACGAACCTCGGTAGGTAGTAGATGTATTCCAATCCTTAATCGCACTGATTTTGGCGGGATCTACATGTATACCTTGTTCGTTAACGATGTGTCCCAAAAATTGAACTTCCTTAAGCCAAAATTCACACTTGGAGAACTTGGCGAAAAGTTGTTCTTTCTTTAGGAGTTTCATTGTAAGACGGAGATGTTTCTAATGACCAGCTCGCGTCTTAGAATAGATCAGAATATCATCAATGAAAACAATGATGAACTTATCCAAATAAGGCATACAAACCCTGTTGGACCCAGTATGGCCTGAACAACTTCTTTTCACGTAATATGGCAAGTGATTTTAGTAGATGTGAAAAAGATGTGCGGAAATGGAAATCAGACTTTCAAGAAACAAGACCTACAGAATTATCATGTTTATATCACTTTGAAACAAAATATTTTAACAAGGTGATTGTAATATTAATATCTAATAAAAAATGAATCTTGAATTATGTGGGTGAGAAGGGAAATGGAGTTTGGGTGTTTGTACGTGAATGCTAAGCTTCAAACTCAATTGTCTTCTGTTGGATGAGCCTTCTATTTATAGAAGGCTGAGTGCATGAATAAACAATAATTTATTCATGCAATAAGTCCTGCAAAAAGTGGCCATTTGACATATACATTGAATCCTACATTCAAGTTGCCTTTTTCATCATGATATTCAATAATGTCAACTTGCTTCGGTAAGTGTGGCAGGATAGAGCCAATTTCAGACAAGTGGGGTATTTCATCAGAATTCTGATAAACCACTTCATCAGAAATTCTGATGAACAAATCCTCATAAAAATCCTGATGATCAGAATCGTCAGAAGCTGATGATATTTCATCAGAAATATCATAAGATCCATCAGAAATGACCTTTTCTGATAATCCAATTCAGCTCTTGATTAACTCGTGATTCTTTGAAGTAGATGCTATGCATTTCAGTTGTCCTATCTGATCTTCTTCTTCTTGTTGTGATCTTCAGGACTGTTATCTCTTCAAAGATCCAGTTGATTGAGATTTTCTTCAATACTTACAAATAAAGATTCCTAACAGTTTCCCCCTAAGTATTGTAAGAAAATGAACTATCTATATCTATCTCAACATAGAAAACATTCAAACAACTAAGTTCAGAAACATGAAACATAGTCAAACCAACCATTGTTCAAAACAAAAAAAAAACTTAAAATATTTGTTCAAAAACAGCAGTTTTAATCTCATCAATTCATTAATTGATCTTCACTCCACTTCTGTATCTGTCCCCTGGTTTCAGCTTTTTCTTGTGATCTATTTCCTTTTGCGTTTCCTTGTACATTTCTTTATACCAATCTCTTGCTTCCATCCAGTTTTCAATGCACTCTTCAATTGTTTTTCTCAGTTGTTCGTTGTGCTTTCCCTTCTTTTTGAGCTGCTCTTATATATTTCAGAGTTTGATTTGAATACCTGCATATTTCACTGATTCTGAACAAGGCTTTCTCTTCATTAGCATCTTTGAAGACCACACCCATTTCTGGTTTGTCAAAGATTGCTCCAGTTCTTACTAGTTTAGAAGGAACTTCAGCTGGAATTCTGGTGTTGGGAGGAGGTATTTGTACTTTGTTGCTATACTCTAAATTGATACAAACTTCAAAAATCTGTCAGTGCAGCCTTGTTGTATAAATTTGCTCCTGCACTTTTGAGACCGTCAAGGGCTCTTCTGATCACAACTGTATTCCCTTTCTCTTTATCAATGATATTCTTCATTTTGACTATGTCCATTGGATGAATATCATCAGCCAGATCTGCATTAGAAACCCTTTGTTCATTTTTATCTTTTCTGATCAAGGTATACTTGTTTTGTCCTTGATTACCTAGTATGCCTCCTCCAGTGGTCAAAGTATCAATTCTTTCAATAGATACTATTGGATTGGTTAAGTGTTTGTGCAACATTACCCAGCTACCATTGTTTCTTTCTTCAACAATGCTTTTACTCATTGGTGAGAGTGGCCATGTGAGGTTGTCTTCTGGACCTTTCCAATAGTAGTGCTTTAGATGTTCTTCAGGATATATAATTGTGTGTAAATCGCGTTTCAGCACCATTGATTCTTTGATGTTTCCTTCTGACTCTTCTCTCATTATTTTTCTTGGCCTTTGTGAGGAGGTCACTTCATGCTCCATTCTTCTCTTTTCTTTTGTATCTATCCTTATGCTAAGATCTGTTTCTCCTGTGATGGCTGTAGAAGATGATTGAACTTGAACATGTTCTTTCTGTTGGACCTTTGAGATGTCTGGCTTTGGGACATTTGGTGGAGGACCCATGAGTGACTTTTGTTTATCTGGAGGTGGACCCATGGGCTGCTTCTGTTTTTGATCTGTTGGTGTTTCTGTTTGTTTGGTTTGGTCTTGCTGAATGTTTTCTGGTTCTTGTTGAGGAATTTCTGATCTTCTTACTTGTCTTTCTTGTGGAATTAGAGCTTTCAGTTTATGAAGATTAACCTTTGCTAGACTGGAAACATTATACTCTTTTGACAAATTAAACGATTACCTATGGTTTAAACACTGATTTTCAAAACGTATAAAACTAATTGTTGGATTGTACCTATTTTTATACATTCACCCAGCCGATTGGTAGTACGATATAGCGCTATAGGACTAGACACCCCATTCCTGTTGTATGGAATGTCAGAAACCAAATTTTAACCAAATAGTTGGATACACTAAGGCTTGATTGAATACCAAACCACACTTTCTTTGTATATGTTGATATACTACAAAAGTACAGTTTGATGTGCTCTCAAATGTGATCTACCAAAGTATATTTTGATATACTGTGTACAAAATCCAACATGTGTTTTAACATACTACTTTGTTATTTACCAAAGCATAGTTTGATATGCTACTGTTTACCAAATTATAGTTTGATATACTACCAACTTTGTTATTTTATAAACTAAAGTATAATTTGATATATACTACCAAAGCATAGTTGATATGCTATTTTCAAACCAAAGCATAGTTGATATGCTATTTTCAAACCAAAGCATAGATAATATGCTATTTTCTAACCTAAGTATAATTTGATATACTACTGATACTTTTATCCTTAAACCAAAGTATATTTGAGATATACTACCATATCTATTATTTTAATTACTAAAGTATATTTCGATATACTATCTATTTAACTATTTCAAAACCAAAGTATATTTTTGTCTATACTATAAACCCTTTTCCAAAATGACACGTTTTCAGAAACAAAACTTTTACATTGGATTCATGGCTATTTTGAAAACATGAGACCTTTTCTTATGTTATCCAAAGCCATGAATCTAATACACAAAACCCTATGTTACTCACAGGCATTTTTATGCTGACGTACCTATTTTCATATATGTTTCAGGTACTGCTATGTGATGATTGTTGATGCATGCTACACATAGGACGGACTTGTGCCTTAGCGACTTTAAAACTGAGAAACAATTATTTGTATTTATCTGAATTGTTCTAAAACAATGAGTTCAATAATTCAATAAAACAAAACTACTTAATCCATGGTTGTGAAACAATGATTCTGTTACGACACTCCCCGACGTTTCCGCCACGATTTGTTGTTTTACGTGGTCGGGGTGTGACATTAATGATGTTTTAATCCATTTAGAAAACAACCGTTTTTGAAAAACCTTTGGTTTATCTCTAATTTAATGTAAATCTTTTAGTGAAAGTTAGTGATACCAAGGATTTAGCAGATAAACACTAATGTCCAACTTGCACCTTTTCTTTATGTGGGACCCCTTTTGTTTGAAAAAGGTCCAATAGAAACCTTTTCTACGATTGTGTATCTTCCCAAGTTTTTTCTCTTGATGATATATATCAGAAAATCTTTGAGTAAGGCTTTTTCGAGTTGTATTTTCTTTATATATCATCAAAATTCATTTGATTCAATTACAGAGGTTGAATCATCAGATTTTTTTTTTGGATGAGAGGGAATAAGTAGAGTTTCGAGATTTTTACTTACATTGTTGTTTTGCAGTTCTGAACTCCACGCCTTTGTTCTGATATACAAGAAGTATTTTTCATATAGCTTGTTCCAGTCCTCAGAAAAAAATATTTTGAAAGAAACTTATTTCAAGAGTTTTGATTGTCAAAAGTTTCTTGAATCTGGTTAAAGACAGTATTTTCTGATAGACTTGTCAAACTTCCTGATTGTCAAGACATTTTTCTGATAAAATTTGATTTTCTGACTTATTGTCAGATTTTCTGGCCTGATGAGTTTTCTAAAAAATTACCAGATTTTCTGATTGATTATCAGATTTTTTGAGTTTCACTTAAAACATGTCAGATTTCATTTGAATTTCATCAGTTTTTTTTTAATTTCATCAAACATGTTGTGTTAGTTCCCCCTAGATTTATTGACATATATAAGAAAAATGAAAAGAAGTTAAAGGAGTCCTGATTTATATAAAAAAATATAAAACACACAACAAAGAAAAAACAAACAACAACTACTCCTCTTCCTCCAACACGTTGTACATGCACTTTGCGTATAACCAAAGGTTGGTTATTCGACCGGTGTGATTCGCTGATGGTACCAGGGTGGGCTCACTTATGTTTTGTTGAAGTACTAGCTCGGCCCTCGGATAGCAGCTTCTCACTCCTCCGAAGTCCAGCTGACTAGTGATCACCTTGGTTACGAATCGAGGGTAGATCAGTAAAAGGTTGTCGGTCGTGGACGTTTGCTACTAGGTCTCTCATGAGAAACTTAGCATAGTTGTACGGTTTTTCCTGTATAACAGCATGAACCACTTCCATCATCCTATTGGATAGCTCGTTGAAATGTCCAATCTTCTTGGAGAAGTAGACACTTAGCTGTGTTACCAAAAACTGGAAAGGTGGTATAAACCCAGATTTGCTAATTGCCCTTGACAAGTTGAATGTATGATATCCCATTTCAGTCAAGGTCAGTTGCCCATCTGCCTTATCCAGTAGTTGAGTTTCATGACCATTACCCAGTCTGAGGACATTTCTGATTGTTTCCTCATTTAGGGTAATTCTAACCCCCATAACCTCACTCTCAATCCACATGGAAGTGCCGCTAAAATGATTTCAGAGTTCCACCAGAACTCTTGAAGAAGTTTCGGATAAATGGTGACACATGATGACACAGCAAAGCCCAAAGGACTTCGCATGATCATATTGTACACAAACCTGCAGTCCTCCCATGCAGGTCCTTCCAAGCAGGATCTTAACCTAAGATTATGAAGTCTGTGTAATGGGAGAGGAAATTGAGTTGCTTTCATCAATTTTGGGCGACCCATTTTAAGATAAGAAAAGTTCTGTCAAAGGGCTTTTGAAGAGATGATTTTGGTGTGAAGTAAGTTCTTTTCAGTTTGTTAATATTTATAGATGAAAGTGATATTTTTTTTTCATAAATGATATTAACAGCCTGGGAAAAAAGTTTCATCTCTTTAATTAAGACGATATCTGTTGTAGTGAATGTGACAGTCTACAAAGCCCCTTGTGTGAGTAAGCATTTAATGACTAGGCGGCTACTTTCATAGCTCCTAATCATTCTAGTGCCTACGTGTCACTTAAGTTTCTTATGAAAAAATGACGTTGCATATTGGCAGTAAGAAAATAAAATCCAATATTCTGAAAAAGAAATTTAGAGACGGTTGGTTTTCTCAGCTATATAGAATTTTATCAATATACGCACGTTACTCTTCCCCCTTTTGTGTGGTTTTTTTATTGAAATACAAAAGAAAACAAACAAAAATAAACTAAGCACAACTATTGTGACAACCCTCATAATTTCATGTATCCGTACGATTCATTTATGTTAATTAAAGTGCTTGGTGACTATGTTGAATGACTTAACTGTTTTCTGATTATTGTGTCATACTTACATGTGTTTGTTAACGTACTAGGCTTGTGCAGCAAACTTGACTAAATGGTCCTGAATATTTTCCTAAGTGTTAGGAATTAATTATGTTACAAAAATATACCTATAAGACACCTTACGGAACAATTAAAAAAATTAACGAAACAGTATCCGACCGAACAATCGGACATTACCCGGGACACCGAAATTTTGTCAGAAATATTATTTTATTATTCTTAAATAATTATGGTCTCAAAAATTTCCCACACACTATAGAAACATGGCATACACTCACTATTCTAGAAAATACCCTTAACCTCCTAATTATTTACCCACTAATCATCAAATTTTACAATTTACCCCCCCCCCCCTAATCGAATTTTTAGCCCTTGGGACCCACCACATCTTCACAATCATTATTCTTGGATTTGATGAATATTTTAATAAGATTAGTTACTTGTAAATCTAAACAAAATATTGAAACCATTATTACAATCCTATAAGAAGCATTTCCAAGACTTCTAATCATTTCATCTCTTACACTCTCACTCCTCACTCACTCTCTCTCTCTCATTTTCAGCTCCCCCATAACCTAAACCACCACCACTTCACATCACCATCTTCTTCATTATCAAGCCCCATTCAAAGCTTTGAAGGAAATCCATGGAGGTTGCAAGTTGAAGGGCATTCAAGGAGCTTTCTTTCTTGCTTGTTCATCATTATTTCTTCATCATCTTCACTGGATTCTACCCTAGCCTTGTGCTAGTAGTAAGCTCTTGACAAACCCTTGTTCATCTTGTTTCTGGGTTACAAGTTGTAGTATGTTTAGTAAGTTCAAATCACTAAAGAAACAAGAACATTAAAAAGATGAATCATGATGTAATAATGTTAGTATGAAGTTGTTGATGATTACTTGCTGATTTACTTGTTAACATTGATGTTAAAGGTCATTATTAATCACTAAACATGTTAACGGAATCAATCGAACATGCGTTAAAATTAGGGAACTAAAAACAGAAAGCTGGTTGGTGTTTACAGCCAACTTCATTTGGCTGTAACCGGACCTTACTAAAGCAGAAAATGTATTTTCTGAAGTCTAGATTTATGTATTATGAAATATGTTTCTAATGGCACTGGAATCATAATTTTTGGACTTCGTTTACTATTTTTAAAGACACGTTTTGTAACAGCAGCCAAAGCTGAGTTTTTGCTGCAGTAAATGGGTGATATGTTTTTAGTCATAAATGGAAATCTATGTTGAATCAACTCACGAAATTGGTACTGTATATGGACACTAATGTCGTAGTAATTGTCCCACTAGAATTTCGTCAATCCGACTTACAATGCATTTTTAATGAATTATTACGTGGACTGCAGTCAGAAAGTAATGAATCTGATTGCAGTCCGGTAAATGATTTTTTATATAATACTGGTGATGAATTAGGTCCCGAGATATTTACACAATAATATTTGGATCCTTTAAGACCTTCTATAAAAAGTTGGGAATTTTTGGAACAGGTTAACTATTTTATTAAAGTCCCCGAGAACAGCCCAGTTTTGAATATAAACGCGGAAACGACATAAGTGGTGATTTGCGTGTCTAAATGTCGGGTAGGGTATCTGAGAATAATCTAACATGTTATATGTCAATAAATGTGTTATGTGCAATATCGTATGCTTGCTTATGAACGAGAATAGATGGGAGGCTTATATGGGCATAAACCGTTAAAGTGATGCATGTTATGTGGTAGATGCGTGTAGGAATTTCGTGCTTATTTGAAGTCACTAATAAACTAAGTGATAATCATACTAGGACGTGATTGACCGACCTTGACCGTTAGCTATTTTTGAGAGTCAAATCGGGAACCTGAGGTGAGTTCACACACTTTCTAAGGCATGGGATTCCCGGTGGTTGGGAATGGGTTAAAGAAATTAAAACGGAATCTACATATCCTCCTTGGGTAGGATATGTACGGCCATCCTCCATAGGTAGGATGCCAATATTAATCCTGCGTATTCTCCTTGGGTAGAACTACGTACGTTCATCCTCCTTGGGTAGGACAACAACCTTAAAACTTACTAGACAAAACTCTATCATTAAGTCCTTCATTTTATATCGACATAATCGTCGAGGCCAATGGCGAGCGGGTCATTAGTTAATAGCGCTATTAGGTTTAACAAACCTCACACCGTGCCAGTCGGACGGGCGTGTGCTAATGGACTATGGTAAACCGTCAGTGCTGATAGACACTGATGTAGGGCACACCTTACTTACGTAGTAGTCGATAAGGTACGGTCTAGTGGTTCACATGGGGAAGCCCCCACTGATCATGGATATGGTTTGGGTAATAAAGAATGAACTGGTTAATCATACGTTCAACTACGGGGTAACCCCCACGGCAATTACGCCAATGAAAGACAAACCACGTTTTCGGAAACAACTAAAATCTAAACAACCAAACGTGAACTCACTCAACTTTGTTGTTGACTCGTTGTTACATGCCTTACAGGTCGTTAAATGCTTGGAGCTTGCACGAGGAAGGAGTCATTGTGGGATACGGACTGTTATGTTCCGTGCTCAATATATAAATCCTTATGAACTTATTAAACTTACGCTTTGAACTTTAAACTTATGCACTACGAACTTATGTTTTGAACTTACGCTTTATGCTTCCGCTGTTAACCTAATGTCGGTTTACTTTCTTTTGGTCACCAATCGTATTGTGGTTGGTTTTATTTACTTAATTGTGTTGTTCAATATGATTGGTGGCTCGATCCTGGTCATGTCACGCCTCCAAGCGGTGATACTCCGCGTGGTGGATTTTGGGGGTGTGACAGATTGGTATCAGAGCCATTGGTTATAGTGAACTTGGTTTTAAAATGTCACACCCTGGCTTTGCGGAAGCGTGGTTAATTTGGTGTGACTTCTTAATACCATAGCTTAATCATAACAAAGCTATATGAATTAAAAACATGCAAGATCATCCATTAAAATAAAAATACCATAACATTGTCTTAGCGGGATAACACCCTAACAACCATAAACTTGTTCACCAAACATTACAAATGTAAACATAACATAGACATGATTCAAGGACTGTGACTTGTCCAGGAAAGAGTCACATTCCCCAAACCCTGGATGACCTCGGTGACTAATGCAGCGGAAAACATGCCATACCGTGCCAGATCTTTTAATTCCCTGAAATACATGTAAGTTGAAAAATCAACAATAATGTTGAGCGAGTTCATGCGAAAGTGAGTAAATAAACCTTTATATTTATCAAAAACCCTGGTATGTAGCAAATAAGGAAAAAGAGATCACCAATGGTTTGCAAGGCCATTGATATGTGTGAAGTGCAAGTAGGAAGACTCAAACCTAGCGGATTTATGCGTCGGGCACTAAGTCACCCCGAGGTCCGTTATGCTGGACCTGGGGCTGGGCTCGCTACACCCAGATAGATCTACCGCTCCTGTCCCTCGGTCCTACCATGAGGATTAATGGCCTCAAGTTTCCGCCTACCCACTCACATGATCTAAGTAACAAACCTCCTTACGCTAACCATACCATGTATAAAGTATTCATAATCATTGTAACATGTATTTCACCCCCGCAGTTTAGAAAACTGAAAACAGTTAAGAGAAAAGGGGGACATGAACTCACAGTCAGTGCGTCGCTATACCAAGTACTCCGAATGTCAGGCAGCTGTGCAACGACCTACATGTGCTAATTCTATTAGACGGATGGCCGTGCCTTAGCTTTATAGTTTAAGTTTTTTGGGAAATAGTTAGACAACTATTTCGTGTTTATATTTTGCATGTACTTGGTAGTTAATCTCCTTCCCAAGGATGGGGGATTTAATACATGTGCGTTCAATTTATAATATTAAGTCTCACTTAATATATCTTCATTCCAAATATAAATATTTTTCTCAAAAATATTATATTTCCATTTCACATAATTTTTCCCAAAAATAATACATTGATAAAATATACGTTCATAATCATTTCCGTATAATACGTAAGTTACGTTTTAGTAATCGTGTGGTAATAATAATTACCGTTGTAACTTATATGTTTATCGTGAAAGCGTTTGTATTATTTTGGAGCTGTTATCGTTCGAAATATTATTTTTACTCTAAAAATAATATTTATGTATTTTCACAAAATAATCATAAACAGTGTGGTGAAAAATATATTTACCAAATATATATTTGTAACGTTTAGTTTTGTGAAAATCCCACCTCCGAATATTTGTAAATAAAGTAGTGGCGAAATATATTTTGAAAACATATAAAAAATAATTCTAACACTTGTAAATAATTCTAAGTGTTATATTTTTAGAAAAATTTCGCCAGAGTCTCCCCTGTATCTGGAGGTGGCCACGCTTTCAAGCGTATCATTTTCTTTTACAAAATCATTTCAACACTTCTTTAATCAATCAAACAATTTCTGACACATCAAATTAGTCGACAAGTATGTAAATCACATAATCACATGAACTTGTAGTTTTTCCGAAAACTATAGTGTAGATCCCGTTATATTTTGTGGATCTTTATATAAAGTAGCTTAATCTTGTAAAAACCTCGTTTTTAGAATAAATCATCCTTTACAACTTCCCGTCATCTTTCTCAAAGATTGTTATTTTGTCGAAACTTTTCATTTCACAAGTGTTTATACACTTGTGGTTTGTTAAAATCATATTTGTTAGTGTGTCATCCGACTTTTATAAAACATGATTTTCTCGACACTTGGTTCTACGAAAATACCAATTGTACATACGTAGATCCGCTAGTTTTAAACACTATTTTACAAGTAAAAATACTTTTACACAAGTTCATGTTTCTCGTGTGGTGGAGTTTCACCTTTTAACCCTTGTACCGATAGAAACAAGCTTATGTCAAGATCTATGATCTTAACAATGTCGAGTTAAACGATGATTCGAGCTACCACAACGTAGATCGGGCCTAAATAATCATCACTTCCAAGTACTACAACTTTTACACAAGTATTGAGCTTTTAACCAACCATATTCATGTTTTAGTAGACTTTAAAGATTCAAAATGCAAGTTTCCGAGTTTTAACCGTTACAAATCTTATTAACCACCTTAGATATGTTCGAGTATGAGTTTTAAGTGTTATACCTCTAGCTCGGGGCTAGGGAAGAATCTATGCGAAAATGTGGTGGATAAAAGCAAGATAACGAGGTCCTTCGCCTTCCGTTAGCTCCAAGACTCCTTATGCGTGACCCGAAAGACTTGTATGATGTTGGAATGGAATGATCAAAAGCCGAAAATGGATGTAGAAGAGGGAGGGGGTTCGGCCGAGAGTTAGAGAGGGCAAGGGAGGGAGAGTTTTGGTGAGATGTGAAGTGATAATCTCTAGTGTGTTTAGGCTAATACTTATAGGCAAAATCAAGACCATCGTCCAATGGATTACATGTCCCCTTGATTTTAGACAACAAAAATAAAATAATTAAACTTTTGTACCCTTGTGTTCCCCTCTAGTTGGCCGATCTCAATGGGGTGGGGGGGTCTTGGTTCGATCTTAAGTATATAGTTAGAGTTTAGTTTAGTTAAACCAAGTTAGGTTTAGGGGTTAACTCGGTTAGTGGTGTGATGCGTTCTAATGCGGGTGTTAGGGTAATCAGGGACCCTAACTGGCTCAGAAAAAGACCAATAATATTTTTGTCAATATTTTCATGTTCCGGGTATAGTCCGGTTGTTCGGTTGGATAGTAATCCGTTAAAGTGCTTAAGTATTCTTTTAAGTGTCGTAAATAATGCTTTTAGTGACACAACTTAGTCTACAAAGTGTCAGGAATATTTTCCTCATGTTTTGGCACTTTATTAGTTAGCCAGAAGCTAGTATGTTAATAAAAGTGCTGTGTTTCATGCTTAGAGTACGTTTTAGGCACATCCAGTCATTATATCTTATTCCTAGAGACGCAGTTCTACAACCCTTGTATCCCTACACTCACTATGGGTGTAGTAAAATATTTCTGGCTCATACAGGCCCTTAGAGGCAGTGTCTGCCTGATGCTGGCTTTATCAGCATGTTCAATAGGTTATCCGTTCTAATGCTACTGTGCTTTAGTGCATCATGTTTGTCACTAAGGTTCAACTTGTAAATAATGTAGTGACGGCAATCAAAGTATGATGCAGGAATATACAAGTACTAGAAATCAAGTAGCAGTTCGTCAGCAATTTCAGTTAAGCACAGTAATTAAGCAACAATTATTTATTAATTAAATAGTACGGATACCTGGTTTAGTGAGGGTTGTCACATAAAAGGGGAAAAGCTTTTTGATAAAACCAGACTATAACCGGTACAGTGCTCAACGATCCACAACGACGCTTCGCTCCACGTACAAGACTCGACACCATAGGTGGTATGATTTATGTTATATTGTCGGTTAGATAGTCCACACTATGCATTAACTAACGTGATAACTGCTATTTGAACCTTGTGTGCTTACTCTCTTCCGTCGTCCCACACTTACGCACTCTCGCGACACTTTTCTCACTTACGTTGCTACATTGTGAAGATCATGAGCGGACGCGGAGGACATATCAACCTCACTCAACCCCAGTTGACGGCTTTGATCAATGAACAAGTTGCTGAGGCACTCGCGGCTGTCCCTGCAGGAGGCCAACATGCTCAACCTCCTATGTGCACGTTCAAAACAATCATGGATTGCCGACCTAGTACCTTCAGCGGCACTGAAGGAGCTGTAGATCTCCTATACTGGTTCGAGAAGCTCGAGTCTGTTTTCAAAATGTGTGAATGCCCTGAAGATCGTAGGGTGAAATATGCTACTGGAACACTCGAAGGTGCTGCGTTAACCTGGTGGAAGGCACAGGTTCAACTGCTTGGGTTGGCGGTTGCTAATGCCACCCCATGGAACGGTTTCAAAGAACTGATCAAAGAAGAGTACTGCAGTCGTGACGAGGTCATTGCCTACGCATCGCGCCAACTTAAAGTTCACGAAAGGAACTACACTACGCACGACTTGGAATTGGGAGCAGTTGTTTTCGCACTTAAGATATGGAGACATTACCTGTACGGTACCAAGTGCACCATTTACACCGATCACAGGAGTCTGGAGCATATCTTCAAGCAAAAGGAGTTGAACATGCGACAACGACGATGGGTCGAGCTCTTGAATGATTACGAATACGCGATCAAGTATCATCCGGGCAAAGCCAATGTTGTGGCTGACGCCCTCAGCCGAAAGGATACTATATCTAAGCGTGTACGTGCGTTACAGCTTACCATCCAATCTAACCTTCCTGCTCAGATTCTTGATGCTCAGGTTGAAGCATTGAAAGTAGAAAACATCAGGGCTAAGTCCCTACGAGGATCGAGACAACGGCTAGAACAAAAGGAAAACGACGCCTACTATGTTAACGGACGCATCTGGGTTCCACTGTATGGAGACTTACACGAGCTTGTGATGGACGAAGCACATAAGTCTCGTTATTCAGTACATCCTTTTTCGGATAAGATGTACCACGACCTAAAGACTACATACTGGTGGCCTGGTATCAAAGCCAGCATAACAACCTACGTCAGTAAATGCTTAACTTGTGCTAGGGTCAAGGTCGAACATGAGAAACCATCAGGCCCACTTCAACAACCAGAGATACCTAAGTGGAAATGGGAGCAAATTTCCATGGATTTCGTTACTGGCCTGCCCATATCTCAACGAAAAAACGATACCATTTGGGTGATTGTGGATCGACTGACCAAGTCTGCACATTTTCTAGCTATCAAGGAAACGGATAAGTTTTCTACTCTAGCCGACATCTACCTAAAAGAAGTAGTATCAAGGCACGGAGTGCCAACCTCCATCATTTCTGATCATGACGCGCGTTTTACTTCTGAACTGTGGCAAGCTATGCACAAGTCTTTTGGCTCACGTTTAGATATGAGCACCGCTTATCATCCACAGACGGATGGGCAATCTGAACGCACCATCCAAACTCTTGAAGACATGCTTAGGGCATGTGTAGTCGATTTGGTAATGGTTGGGAAAAACACTTCCTGCTGGTGGAGTTTTCGTATAACAACAGTTACCACACCAGCATCCAGGCCACTCCGTTTGAGGCATTGTACGGACGAAAGTGCCGATCACCTCTCTGTTGGGCAGAAGTTGGTGACAGCCAAATCACTGGCCCAGAACTCATAGTAGATACAACAGAAAAGATTGCTCAGATACGGCAACGAATGGCGGCAGCTCGTGACCATCAGAAAAGTTATGCTGATAAGCGAAGGAAACCACTCGAGTTCCAGGTTGGGGATCGAGTGCTACTCAAAGTCTCACCTTGGAAAGGTGTAGTTCGTTTTGGAAAATGAGGCAAGCTCAATCAGCGTTATGTCGGACCGTTCGAAGTCATTGAGAAAATTGGCAAGGTGGCCTACAGGTTGAATTTACCTGAAGAACTCAGCGAAGTTCACAATGTATTCTACGTGTCAAATCTGAAGAAGTGTATGTCAGATGAGACCCTCATAGTTCCCTTAAAGGATCTCACTATCGACGACCAGCTGCTATTCGTCGAAGAACCCGTAGAGATTACGGATCGAGATGTTAAAATTCTCAAGGGCACCAGGATACCTCTTGTTAGAGTTCGTTGGAATTCTTGTCGTGGCCCAGAGTATACCTGGGAACGAGAAGACCAAATGAAACTCAAGTATCCCCAGCTGTTTAAGAAAAGTGCAACCACTACTGAGACTGAAGCTACTGCAGAATTTCGGGACGAAATTCCAAATCAACGGGGGGATTATGTGACACCCCAAGAAAACCAGGAAACCAACGCAACTTAACTAGCTTCCTCAGTAACTACGTACTAAATTTCGGGATGAAATTTTCTTAACAGGGGGAGAATGTGACAACCCTCATAATTTCATGTATCCGTACGATTCATTTATGTTAATTAAAGTGCTTGGTGACTGTGTTGAATGACTTAACTGTTTTCTGATTACTGTGTCATACTTACATGTGTTTGTTAACGTACTAGGCTTGTGTAGAAAACTTGACTAAATGGTCCTGAATATTTTCCAAAGTGTTAAGAATTAATTATGTTACAAAAATATACCTATAAGACACCTTACGGAACAATTAAACAAATTAACGAAACAGTATCCGACCGAACAACCGGGGATTACCCGTGACACCGAAATTTTGTCAGAAATATTATTTTATTATTCTTAAATAATTATGGTCTAAAAAATTTCCCACACACTATAGAAACATGGCACATACTCACTATTCTAGAAAATACCCTTAACCTCCTAATTATTTACCCACTAATCATCAAATTTTACAATTTACCCCCCCCCCCCAACCGAATTTTCTGCCCTTGGGACCCACCACATCTTCACAATCATTATTCTTGGATTTGATGAATATTTTAATAAGATTAGTTACTTGTAAATCTAAACAAAATATTGAAACCATCATTACAATCCTATAAGAAGCATTTCCAAGACTTCTAATCATTTCATCTCTTAAACTCTCACTCCTCACTCACTCTCTCTCTCTCATTTTCGGCTCCCCCATAACCGAAACCACCACCACTTCACATCACCATCTTCTTCATTATCAAGCCCCATTCAAAGCTTTGAAGGAAATCCATGGAGGTTGCAAGTTGAAGGGCATTCAAGGATCTTTCTTTCTTGCTTGTTCATCATCATTTCTTTATCATCTTCACTAGATTCTACCCTAGCCTTGTGCTAGTAGTAAGCTCTTGACAAACCCTTGTTCGTCTTGTTTCTTGGTTCAAGTTGTATGTTTAGTATGTTCAAATCACTAAAGAAACAAGAACATTAAAAAGATGAATCATGATGTAATAATTTTAGTATGAAGTTGTTGATGATTACTTGCTGATTTACTTGTTAATATTGATGTTAAAGGTCGTTGTTAATCACTAAACATGTTAACGGAATCAATCAAATATGCGTTAAAAAGTAGGTAACTAAAAACAGAAAGCTGGTTGGTGTTTACAGCCAACTTCGGTTGGCTGTAACCGGACCTTACTAAATCAGAAAATGTGTTTTCTGAAGTCTAGATTTATGTATTATGAAATACCGTTCTAATGGCACTGGAATCATAATTTTTGGACTTCGTTTACTATTTTTAAGGACACGTTTTGTAACAGCAGCTAAAGCTGAGTTTTTGTTGTAGTAAATGGGTGATATGTTTTTAGTCATAACTGGAAATCTATGTTGAATCAGCTCACAAAATTGGTATTGTAGATGGACACTGATGTCGTAGTGATTGTCCCACTGGAATTTCGTCAATCCGACTTACAATGAATTTTTAATGAATTATTCCGTGGACTGCAGTCAGAAAGTAATGAATCTGATTGCAGTCCGGTGAATGATTTTTTATAAAATATTGGTGATTAATTAGATCCCGATATCTTTACACAATAATTCTTGGGTTGTTTAAGACCTTCTGTAAAAAGTTGGGAATTTTTGGAACAAGTTAACTATTTTATTAAAGTCCCCGAAAATAGCCTAGCTTTGAATATAAATGCTGAAACGACATAAGTGGTGATTTGCGTGTCTAAATGTCGGGTAGGTTATCTGAGAATAATCTAACATGTTATATGTCAATAAAAGTGTTATGTGCAATATCGTATGCTTGCTTATGAACGGGAATAGATGGGAGGCTTATATGGGCATAAACCGTTAAAGTGATGCATGTTATGTGGTAGACGCGTGTAGGAATTTCGTGCTTATTTGAAGTCACTAATAAACTAAGTGATAATCATACTAGGACGTGATTGACCGACTGTGACAACTCGAACTTTAGGCTTGCTTGATGTAACGTTTGTGCACGATATGTGATTTTATAAACCTGAATGATTAATTGATTTCATGATATATGTTATGTTATATGCATTATGTGTGTATGTATGTCGTATGTATGTGAACCGGCCACACAAAGCCCTTGGGGCCACTCCTTGTTCTCGGGTCCATTAGACAACCGAGTGGGCTCGGCCCACTCCCCATTCGCAACACAAAACCGGAACAAGGGGCTTGTTTCACCACTTTTGCAAATCACAAACACACACACACAAACCCTAGAAGCTTTGCTCTCTCTCGGCTTGCTTGGAACCCGACGGCACACACACACACTTTGAAGCTTGTGAAACGAATCGATCCTCTACCTTCAATCCAACCGGTTAGTGCTTGATAATTAGATTGCTTGTTAAATGGTTATCGTATGGTTTTGTATGTTGGTGTTGCTTAACCGAGAATTCTTGTTGATGTATTGATTGGGGTGATAATTGATTTAGTTTTGTTAATCGACTCATGTATGCTAAACATGATCACAATAATTGACGTTTTGGATATAAGCACCGAGTAGTTAGTAATCGGCTGTTAGACATTGTTTGATCGGGTAGAGTTGGTAATTGGGATCCATGTTAGAATGTATGTATTGTTATGAATGTTACTATTGTTCATATGCATGATTACTAATTAAATTGCCGGTTTGATGTTCTTGAATTGTTATGGATATGCATGAAATCTGAATTAACTGTTGATGAATTTCTGTGATTGATCTGATTTCGAAACTGCCTTAGATGTTTGCTAGAATCACGGATAAGTCAATGCAGGAATTATGGAAATCAGTTACATACGCGGTTTCGACACCTGGTTGCGAGTCGGGACCATAGTTGCGAGTCAGAATCCCACTCGTAACCAAGCCAGCACAAGTCGAGACTACGGTTGCGAGTCCCGTTGCGACTCGTAACCAGCACATGATCAGTCGTAACCAGACCATGATGAACCGAGATCTCCATTGCGACTCGCAACCAGCTGTTGCGACTCGTAATCTCCGGTTGCGACTCGAGATCTCCGTTGCGACTCGAGACCATCGTTTACACGCACACTGTTGGGCCTTCACTGTCACGGGCCCAATCTATTGAGCCCAACGATTTGAACTGTGGACTGTTTATTATTGGACTTGTTTGTGCTTGCTATTTGGGCCGATTGAGAATCTGGACTGTTTTGTTATTGGGCTGCTTATGTCATTGGGCCGGGTATGGTTGGACTTAGACAATTGGATCCTCACATGCTATGTCTTATCTGCTTACGTGCGTACATGCTTGCCATGACTATACGTGATTACTATATACGTGCTATACAAACCTGACTCGTATAATAACCATGATAGGACGTGAGTGACCATTTACTTGCTACTTATATTCTTTGTGTATCTGCCGAGCAAACCAAGGTGAGTTCACACAGCCAAGGCATGGGATTCCCGGGTTGGGAATTGGGTTGGATATGTTGAATTTGGAATGATTACTCGTACTTACGCATATACCAGACTATAGACCATCGTCCTCAGGTTAGTCAGGACACGTTACGTAAAGCCTACGTAACCCAGTATATTTGCCATATGTCTCCCGGGTCGGGAGGACACGTTACGTAAAGCCTACGTAACCCAATACCATTCACTGGCTTCCAGGTCGGAAGGCCACGCTGCGTAAAGCCTACGTAGCCCCCACGCGTACCACTGTCCTCGGGGAAGGGCACGTCACGTAAAGCCTACGTGACCCTGTACGTTTTCCTGTTCTCGGTAAAGAAGAACACATGGTCGGAAGTTAGTCTAGTAAGTACCGTTAATGAGACGCCCTCATTAGCCCAGATAAACATGGGAAGCCCCCACCTTTATTACACACTAGTATGGGAAGCCCCCACTAGCTATACTTATGCATTACACAATGAACTTACTTTCTGTGAACTCGCTCAACTAGTTTGTTGATTATTTGCTGCATGCCTTGCAGGACCTTAGGTATACTTGGAGCTTGCACAGGGAAGAGCAGGTCGTTGTGGGCAGATGGATTGTAATGATGTTGAACTCATAACTCGTAAAACTATTTGGATTTACTTTACTATGCTTCCGCTACTTAAAACAGTGTTTGGTTTTTGAAACATCAATCATGTCATGGTGACTTATATTAACTACTTCTATTATTAATTGTTATGGTTTGATATGATTGATGGCTTGATCCTGGTCAGTCACGCTCCCGAGCGGTGGTATTCCGCGGGTGGATTTTGGGGGTGTGACAGATTGGTATCAGAGCCATTGGTTATAGAGAACTAGGTTTTAATATGGGAAAACGTTTTTATTAAAACCGGACTATAACCAGAACAGTGCTCTCAACGATCCACAACGACGCTTCGCTCCACGTGCAAGACTCGACATCTTAGGTAATAAGGTTTATGTTTATTGCCTGTATGCTAGAATTGCTTAGAACTTTGCTCGCATTACGCTTAGATACACATGCTTTGATTTCATGAGAACACCTATATGCCTACGCTTTTCTGTCATCGCCCTACTCGCGAACCATTCTTATGTATGCTACTTGTTACTATGAAGATCAATGGCCGCACGAATTAACATGACTCAAGCCCAGCTAGAGGCTCTCATTGCTGCGGCGGTTGCAGCCGCCCAAGCAGGTCAACCCGCTCAGCAGCAGCCTGGGTGCACCTTCAGGAACTTCATGGAATGTCGTCCTAGCTCGTTTAGTGGCACAGAGGGAGCAGTTGGACTCCTCCACTGGTTTGAAAAGCTCGAGTCGGTTTTCGAAATGTGCGAATGCCCTGAGGCTCGCAGGGTGAAGTTCGCCACTGGCACACTTGAAGGGATTGCGCTCACTTGGTGGAACGCACAAGTGCAGATCTTAGGGTTGGCAGCTGCTAACGCCACCCCATGGAACGACTTTAAGGAACTCATCAAGCGTGAGTATTGCACGCGGGAGGACATACACAAGCTGGAAGATGAGCTTTATAACTTGAAAATGGTTGGATCGGAAATCGAAGCGTATACCAAACGGTCCAATGAGCTGGCCGTTCTGTGTCCAACTATGGTGGACCCTCCATACAAGCGCATTGAGTTGTATCTCAAGGGATTGGCGCCAGAAATTCAGAGCCACGTGACGTCGGCTAATCTCGAAAACATTCAGGAAATACAGCGTCTCGCTCACCGTATCACCGATCAGGCAGTGGAACAGAATAGATTGCCCAAGCGTGTTAATGCTACTGCTAATGTCACTACCTCAGTTACTCCTGCTACATCTGGTGACAGTAAAAGAAAATGGGATGGGGATTCCAGCAAAGGTTCAGCATCTGTTCAGCCACAAGCTCAGCAGCAGAAGATCGATCACTATCAGAGTCCCAGTCAGCAATCCTCTAGTGGTCACAGACAGAGGAGATATCAGGGTAGTCAACCCAGGTGCCACAACTGCAACAGGCATCACCACGGCCCATGTAACAAGGGTCGCTGTCAAAGGTGCCTTAAGATGGGTCACGAGGCCAAAGACTGTAGGAGTCCACGGCCTGCGAATCAGAATCAGCAGCTTCAGCAACCAGCTCCACAGAACCAGCAGCAGCAACAGCAGCCACAGCGTGGAAACCGGGGGTGTTTCCAGTGTGGGGCTGAAGGTCACTTCAAACGCGATTGCCCTCAGTTGAACCAGAACCGCAACAACAATAACAACCAGGGCAACGGGAACAACAACGGTGGAAACAACAACAACAACGGCAATGAAGCTCGTGGTCGTGCTTTTGTGCTAGGTCGAGGTGACGCAGTGAACGATCCCAACGTTGTTATGGGTAAGTTTCTCCTTGACAATATTTACGTTACTGTTTTATTTGATTCGGGTGCGGATACAAGCTATATGTCTGTGAAAATGTGTCAACTGCTAAAACGTGCACCAACACTTTTACCCACCAAACATGTAGTAGAGTTAGCTAACGGTAAAAGTCTAGAAGCCACGCACGTAGTTCAGGGTTGTAATCTTATCCTTGCTGGTCAAGCCTTCTCCATTGATCTCATTCCCATAGTTTTGGGTAGCTTCGACGTCGTGATTGGGATGGATTGGCTTTCCCAACACCAGGCAGAAATCTTATGCAGCGAAAAAGTTATTCGCATTCCTCGTTCTGGTCAGGAACCTCTAGAAGTTCAAGGCGACAAGAGTGGTGCAGTGGTGGGCATCATCTCTTTCTTGAAGGCTCAGAAATGCTTACGTAAGGGGCACACTGCCATTCTGGCACTAGTTTCAGATGCATCAGCAAAGGAAAAGAAATTGGAGGATATTCCAATTGTACGCGATTACCCTCAGGTGTTTCCTGAAGACTTACCTGGCCTACCGCCTCATCGTCAGGTCGAATTTCAGATCGAGCTCACTCCAGGAGCAGCACCCATAGCCCGCGCACCATATCGCCTAGCTCCATCGGAATTGGAGGAATTGTCAAAGCAATTACAAGAGCTCTTGGAAAAGGGTTTCATTCGACCAAGCTCTTCGCCTTGGGGAGCTCCAGTACTTTTCGTGAAAAAGAAGGATGGTACGTTCAGGATGTGTATAGACTACAGGGAACTGAACAAGGTGACGGTGAAGAACCGTTATCCTCTTCCACGCATAGACGACTTATTCGACCAGTTGCAAGGGTCGTGCTACTACTCGAAGATAGACTTGAGGTCTGGTTATCATCAGCTGAGAGTCCGGGATGAGGACGTCTCCAAGACTGCATTCAGAACTCGTTACAGTCACTACGAGTTTCTCGTCATGCCATTCGGGTTAACGAACGCGCCTGCGGTATTTATGGATCTTATGAACAGGGTGTGCAAACCCTATCTCGACAAGTTCGTCATTGTGTTCATCGACGACATCCTGATTTACTCCAAGAGTCAGGAGGAGCACGAGCAGCATCTTCGCCTGATTTTGGAACTCCTTCGGAAGGAACAGCTGTACGCTAAGTTTTCTAAATGCGACTTCTGGCTTCGTGAAGTCCACTTTCTAGGCCACGTGGTGAACAAGGATGGGATCCATGTCGATCCATCCAAGGTAGATTCGATCAGGAACTGGCCTGCACCGCGTACACCGACAGAAATACGCCAATTCTTGGGTCTGGCAGGTTACTACAGACGGTTTATTAGAGACTTCTCGAAGATTGCTCAGCCGCTTACGCTACTGACACAGAAGGGTGTTACCTATCGCTGGGGAGAGCCCCAGGAGACTGCTTTTCAGCACCTAAAGGATAGACTTTGCAGTGCACCTATCCTCTCATTGCCAGAGGGCACAGATGACTTCGTGGTTTATTGTGATGCATCCATTCGGGGACTTGGATGTGTGTTAATGCAGCGCGACAAGGTTATCGCTTACGCCTCTCGTCAACTCAAGATTCATGAACGCAACTACACGACGCACGATTTAGAGCTGGGAGCTGTTGTTTTCGCGCTTAAGATATGGCGACACTACCTGTACGGTACCAGGTGCACGATTTACACCGATCACAGGAGTCTCGAGCATATCCTTAAGCAGAAGGATTTGAATATGCGTCAACGACGATGGGTCGAGTTACTTAACGACTACGAATGCGCTATCAAGTATCATCCAGGCAAAGCCAATGTTGTGGCTGATGCCCTTAGTCGAAAAGACACTTTGCCACGGCGCGTGCGAGCGCTACAGCTTACGATTCAGTCTAGCCTTCCTGCTCAGATACGAGCTGTTCAGACAGAGGCACTGAAGCCCGAAAACGTCAAGGCTGAAGCCTTACGCGGCTCACGACAACAAATGGAACAGAAGGAAGACGGCGCCTATTACGTAACGGGCCGGATTTGGGTCCCACTTTATGGCGGTTTACGCGAACTTGTTATGGATGAAGCTCACAAGTCTCGCTACTCGGTACATCCAGGGTCGGATAAAATGTACCACGACATCAGCACTACTTATTGGTGGCCTAGTATGAAGGCCCACATTGCTACGTACGTTGGAAAGTGCTTGACCTGTGCGAGAGTCAAGGTCGAATATCAGAAACCAGCTGGCCTACTTCAACAGCCTAAGATACCGCAATGGAAATGGGAAGAAATTTCCATGGATTTCGTTACGGGTTTACCTAGATCCCAGCGTGGGAACGATACAATATGGGTCATAGTTGATCGACTCACCAAGTCTGCACACTTCCTGCCGATTAAGGAAACGGATAAGTTCTCCACTCTCGCAGACGTATATCTTAAAGAAGTTGTCTCGAGGCACGGGGTGCCCACATCTATCATTTCGGATCGCGATGCACGATTCACGTCAGAACTTTGGCAAGCAATGCATAAATCTTTCGGCTCAAGGTTAGACATGAGCACAGCATATCATCCTCAGACGGATGGGCAGTCTGAGCGTACGATCCAAACACTTGAAGACATGCTTCGGGCATGCGTTATCGATTTCGGCAACGGCTGGGAAAAGCACCTCCCTTTGGTGGAGTTTTCTTACAATAACAGTTACCATACCAGCATTCAAGCCGCTCCATTCGAGGCATTGTACGGGCGTAAATGCCGGTCACCTCTCTGTTGGGCAGAGGTGGGAGATAGTCAGATCACGGGTCCAGAGATTGTTGTGGACGCCACAGAAAAGATTGCACAAATACGACAACGCATGGCGGCAGCACGCGACCGTCAGAAAGCCTACGCGGATAAGCGTAGAAAGCCATTGGAATTTGAGGTCGGGGACCGGGTTTTATTGAAAGTCTCACCCTGGAAGGGTGTGGTTCGTTTTGGCAAACGGGGTAAACTGAATCCGCGGTACGTCGGACCATTCGAAATCATAGAAAAGATTGGCAAGGTAGCCTACAAGTTGAAACTACCAGCTGAACTCGGGGCAGTTCACAATGTCTTTCATGTATCGAACTTAAAGAAGTGCCTATCAGACGAAACACTCATCATTCCTTTTAAGGAACTCACTATCGACGAGCGGTTACAGTTCGTCGAGGAACCAGTTGAAATCACGGACCGGGATGTGAAGGTCCTCAAACACAAGAGAATCCCTCTTGTCCGAGTTCGTTGGAACTCCACACGTGGCCCAGAGTACACCTGGGAACGCGAAGACAGGATGACAGAAAAGTACCCCCAGTTATTCGGGAACAAGGCAACCACTACTGAGGCTGAAGCTACTACTTCGGAATTTCGGGACGAAATTCCAGATCAACGGGGGGAGGATGTGACACCCCAGGAAAACCAGTGAACAGTACAGTTTACCTAGCTTCCTCAGTGAGTGCATACCAAATTTCGGGACGAAATTTCCAATTAGTTGGGGATAATGTGACAACTCGAACTTTAGGCTTGCTTGATGTAACGTTTGTGCACGATATGTGATTTTATAAACCTGAATGATTAATTGATTTCATGATATATGTTATGTTATATGCATTATGTGTGTATGTATGTCGTATGTATGTGAACCGGCCACACAAAGCCCTTGGGGCCACTCCTTGTTCTCGGGTCCATTAGACAACCGAGTGGGCTCGGCCCACTCCCCATTCGCAACACAAAACCGGAACAAGGGGCTTGTTTCACCACTTTTGCAAATCACAAACACACACACACAAACCCTAGAAGCTTTGCTCTCTCTCGGCTTGCTTGGAACCCGACGGCACACACACACACTTTGAAGCTTGTGAAACGAATCGATCCTCTACCTTCAATCCAACCGGTTAGTGCTTGATAATTAGATTGCTTGTTAAATGGTTATCGTATGGTTTTGTATGTTGGTGTTGCTTAACCGAGAATTCTTGTTGATGTATTGATTGGGGTGATAATTGATTTAGTTTTGTTAATCGACTCATGTATGCTAAACATGATCACAATAATTGACGTTTTGGATATAAGCACCGAGTAGTTAGTAATCGGCTGTTAGACATTGTTTGATCGGGTAGAGTTGGTAATTGGGATCCATGTTAGAATGTATGTATTGTTATGAATGTTACTATTGTTCATATGCATGATTACTAATTAAATTGCCGGTTTGATGTTCTTGAATTGTTATGGATATGCATGAAATCTGAATTAACTGTTGATGAATTTCTGTGATTGATCTGATTTCGAAACTGCCTTAGATGTTTGCTAGAATCACGGATAAGTCAATGCAGGAATTATGGAAATCAGTTACATACGCGGTTTCGACACCTGGTTGCGAGTCGGGACCATAGTTGCGAGTCAGAATCCCACTCGTAACCAAGCCAGCACAAGTCGAGACTACGGTTGCGAGTCCCGTTGCGACTCGTAACCAGCACATGATCAGTCGTAACCAGACCATGATGAACCGAGATCTCCATTGCGACTCGCAACCAGCTGTTGCGACTCGTAATCTCCGGTTGCGACTCGAGATCTCCGTTGCGACTCGAGACCATCGTTTACACGCACACTGTTGGGCCTTCACTGTCACGGGCCCAATCTATTGAGCCCAACGATTTGAACTGTGGACTGTTTATTATTGGACTTGTTTGTGCTTGCTATTTGGGCCGATTGAGAATCTGGACTGTTTTGTTATTGGGCTGCTTATGTCATTGGGCCGGGTATGGTTGGACTTAGACAATTGGATCCTCACATGCTATGTCTTATCTGCTTACGTGCGTACATGCTTGCCATGACTATACGTGATTACTATATACGTGCTATACAAACCTGACTCGTATAATAACCATGATAGGACGTGAGTGACCATTTACTTGCTACTTATATTCTTTGTGTATCTGCCGAGCAAACCAAGGTGAGTTCACACAGCCAAGGCATGGGATTCCCGGGTTGGGAATTGGGTTGGATATGTTGAATTTGGAATGATTACTCGTACTTACGCATATACCAGACTATAGACCATCGTCCTCAGGTTAGTCAGGACACGTTACGTAAAGCCTACGTAACCCAGTATATTTGCCATATGTCTCCCGGGTCGGGAGGACACGTTACGTAAAGCCTACGTAACCCAATACCATTCACTGGCTTCCAGGTCGGAAGGCCACGCTGCGTAAAGCCTACGTAGCCCCCACGCGTACCACTGTCCTCGGGGAAGGGCACGTCACGTAAAGCCTACGTGACCCTGTACGTTTTCCTGTTCTCGGTAAAGAAGAACACATGGTCGGAAGTTAGTCTAGTAAGTACCGTTAATGAGACGCCCTCATTAGCCCAGATAAACATGGGAAGCCCCCACCTTTATTACACACTAGTATGGGAAGCCCCCACTAGCTATACTTATGCATTACACAATGAACTTACTTTCTGTGAACTCGCTCAACTAGTTTGTTGATTATTTGCTGCATGCCTTGCAGGACCTTAGGTATACTTGGAGCTTGCACAGGGAAGAGCAGGTCGTTGTGGGCAGATGGATTGTAATGATGTTGAACTCATAACTCGTAAAACTATTTGGATTTACTTTACTATGCTTCCGCTACTTAAAACAGTGTTTGGTTTTTGAAACATCAATCATGTCATGGTGACTTATATTAACTACTTCTATTATTAATTGTTATGGTTTGATATGATTGATGGCTTGATCCTGGTCAGTCACGCTCCCGAGCGGTGGTATTCCGCGGGTGGATTTTGGGGGTGTGACACCGACCTTGACTGTTAGCTATTTTTGAGAGTCAAACCGAGAACCCTAAGGTGAGTTCACACACTTTCTAAGGCATGGGATTCCCGGTGGTTGGGAATGGGTTAAAGAAATTAAAACGGAATCTACATATCCTCCTTGGTTAGGATATGTACGGCCATTCTCCATAGGTAGGATGCCAATATTAATCCTACGTATTTTCCTTGCGTAGAACTACGTACGTTCGTCCTCCTTGGGTAGGACAACAACCTTCAAACTTACTAGACAAAACTCTTTCACTAAGTACCTCATTTTATACCGACTTAATCGCCAAGGCCAATGGCGAGCGGGTCATTAGTTAATAGCGCTATTAGGTTTAACAAACCTCACACCGTGCCAGTCAGACGGGCGTGTACTAACAGACTATGGCAAACCGTCAGTGCTGATAGACACTGATGTAGGGCACAACTTACTTGCATAGTAGTCGATATGGTACGGTCTAGTGGTTCACATCGGGAAGCCCCCACTGATCATGGATATGGTTTGGGTAATAAAGAATGAACTGGCTAATCATACTTTCAACTACGTGGTAACCCCCACGGCAATTACGCCAACGAAAGACAAACCACGTTTTCGGAAACAACTAAAAACTAAACAACCAAACGTGAACTCACTCAACTTTGTTGTTGACTCGTTATTACATGCCTTACAGGTCGTTAAATGCTTGGAGCTGGCACGAGGAAGGAGTCGTTGTGGGATACGGACTGTTATGTTCCGTGCTCAATATATAAATCCTTATGAACTTATTAAACTTACGCTTTGAACTTTAAACTTATGAACTACGAACTTATGTTTTGAACTTACGCTTTATGCTTCCGCTGTTAACCTAATGCCGGTTTACTTTCTTTTGGTCACCAATCGTATTGTGGTTGGTTTTATTTACTTAATTGTGTTGTTCAATATGATTGGTGGCTCGATACTGGTCATGTTACGCCTCCAAGCGGTGATACTTCGCGTGGTGGATTTTGGGGGTGTGACAACTATAAATTTATACAAATGGGATATGTATGAAGATAGGAATCCTTGATGATTAATGATCATACTGCTGTTTAAACAAAGTTTCTGATGTTGTATCAGAATTTTTGATGATTTTATCAGATTTTCTGATACTTCTTCAGACTTTCTGATAAATCACCACATTCATTGATGATTTATCAGACCTACTGGTGTTCCATCAGATTGATGGATTTCTTTATCAGAACTCTGTTTGATTAATCTTTGATTATCGGTCTTTTGATGAACATCAATTTGGTTTTCAATTTGTGTCACTTTGTTTTCTGAAAAATTTTCATCTTTTAAATTAACCATGCCTAGTTTGCTGATTAAAAACTTGTGTCTCTTTTCATCAAGAGGCTTTGTAAAGATATCAGCAATTTGGTTTTCAGTTGGAACAAATACATTTCTATGTTACCTTTCTCCACATGATCTTTTATGAAGTGATATCTGACATCTATGTGTTTGGTTCTTGAATGATGAACTGGATTTTCTGTTATTGCAATTGCACTCTTTGAATCACATAGATTTGGTATTTTAGTTAGACTTACTCCATAGTCCCTCAATTGAGTTTGCATCCACAACACTTGTGAACAGCAACTTGCTACTGGTACATATTCTGATTCTACTGTTGATGTGGCAACACAGTTTTACTTCTTGCTTGCCCAACATACCAATTTTTCTCCAAATATCTGACATGCACCAGATGTGCTTTTTCTGTCAATCTTGCACCCTGCATAATATGCATCTGTGTATGCAATTAATTCAAGGTTTGTATCCTTTGGATACCAGAGACCAAGTTCTGATGTGCCTTTTAGATATTTGAAAACCCTTTTTACAGCTTTTAAGTGGGATTCTTTAGGATCACATTGATATCTAGCCAGAAAACATGTTGCAAACATAATGTCTGGTCCGCTTGCTGTCAAATATAGCAATGATCCTATCATTCCCCTGTAGGTTTTAATATCTACACTAATTCCATCTTTATCAGAATCTAATTTGTTCCCTGTTGCCATGGGAGTTTTTGAAACAGAGCAGTTTTCAAGTGAGTATTTTTTGTAGAATTGTTTTCACATATTTTGATTGACTCAAAAATATTCCATCAATTCTCTTTTTAACTTGTAACCCTAAGAAAAAGGTTAACTCACCCATCATACTCATTTCAAAGTGGCTGGTCATCAACTTTTGAAACTTTTTACAAAACTTTTCGTTTGTTAATCCAAATATAATGTCATCAACATATATCTGGACCAACAAAGTATGACCTTTGTGTGTTTTGAGGAAAAGTGTGGTGTCAATAGTACCTTTAGTAAACCCAGAATTGATTAAGAAGTTTGATAATGTTTCATACCAGGCTCTAGGAGCTTGCTTCAACCCATATAAGGCTTTGTTTAATCTATAAACATGATTTTGAAATTTTGGATCAACAAAGCGCCTTCTGGTTGTTGCACATAAACTTCTTCCTCAATTTTACCATTTAGGAAAGCTGATTTTACATCCATTTGATAAACTTTGAAACCCTTGGATGCAGCATAAGCAAGAAAAATTCTTACAGCTTCTAATCTAGCTACTGGTGCAAAAGTTTCATCATAATTAATACCTTCTTGTTGACAGTAACCTTGGACCACTAACCTTGCTTTGTTCCTGGTGATTATGTCATTCTCATCAGATTTATTCCTGAATACCTATTTTGAGCATATGACATATTTGTCTTTAGGCTTGGGTACCAGATCCCATACCTTGCTCTTCTCAAACTGATCCAGCTCTTCTTGCATCGCTTGAATCCAGTATGGGTCATTCAGAGCTTCTTTGACAGACTTGGGTTCTATTTTGCTCAAGAACCCAACATATGCACACTCATGTGCAGTTGCAAATCTTGTTCTCACACCATCAGCTGGATTGCCAATGATATCAGAATGAACATATCCTTTGATCCATCTTAACCTGTTGTGAACAGTTGTTGGTTCTGATGGATTTGAAGTTTCCCCTTGAACAGTTGACTCAGTTGTGGGTAGTGTACCAAAATTTTGATTTTCTGGTTCACTACTCATTTGTTCTCTAGGGTTAGTACATGAAATATCTGATGATTTATATGTGAGAGGTTTATCATGTTCTAAGAAATCTTCAGTTATCATTTTAAAGAGATGCTCATAATTTTTTTGTTTATCAGAGAAATTTATTTCTTTCATTTATTCATCAGAAACTTCTGTTTCTGATGAGTCATCAAATGAAACATAGAAGCTTTCTCTGATTGTCCTTGTGTTAAGAATAAAAATTCTATAAGCTTCTGAGGACAAAGAGTAACCAAGAAAAATACCTTTTTCTCATTTTCTGTCAAATTTTTCAAGGCTTCAAAATCATTAAAAACAAAACATCTACAACCAAATGTATGCAAAAATTTTACACTTGGAATTCTTCCATTTATAATGTTGTAAGGTGTTTTGTTTAGCCTTTTGTTGATAAGAGATCTGTTTTGAGTAAAACATGCATTTGCTATTGCTTCTGCCCAAAAGTGAGTAGGCAAATTTGCATAAGCAAGCATTGTCCTGGCAGCTTCTACTAAGGTTCTATTCTTTCTTTCCACAACCCCATTCTATTGAGGGGTTCTGGGAGCAGAAAAATGATGAGAGATTCCTTTACTTACAAGAAAACTCTCAATTTTTGAATTTTTAAACTCTGTCCCATTGTCTGATCTGATCCTTCTGACTGTTAATTTTAACAGATTTTCAATTTTCTTATTAAAATTAATGATTAGATCAGGTGTTTCACTTTTCTTTCTTAAAAATTCGACCCATGTATATCTGGAAAAATCATCAACTATTACTAGTATATATTTCTTTCCAGAAAAACTTTATGTACTTATGGGTCCACACAAATCCATGTGTAAAAGTTCCAGATTTTGTGTAATAGAAGATTCTGAGATTGACTTGTGAGAGCTTCTTTTTTATTTTCCCATCTCACAAGCATCATCCTTCTTTGAGGATATAAAAGGTAATCCTTTTACCAGACCCTTGCTAGCTAATTTGCTTAGGTTTTTTAAATTTAAGTGGGCCAATCTTTTGTGCCACAACCAACTACTTCCTTTGTTGATTTTTGAAAATAAACATAGTTTTGGATGTTCATTTTCTTCTTTGAAGTCAAAATAGTATATTGATTGTCTTATTCTTTTTCCACTTAAATATATTTTGTTATCATCCATACCTACCAGCAAGCATTTTTCTGGTAAAAAGGTTACCTGAAAACCTTTCTCACAAAATTGACCACAACTAAGCAGATTATACTTTAAGCCTTCAACATAGGCTACTTTTTCAATGGTCAAGCATCCGTACCTTATACATCCGTATCCCATGATCCTCCCTTTCACTCCATTTCCAAAATTTACCATTTTACCCAGCTTTGAAACAAAGTTGCTGAGTAAGCTCCTGTCCCCAGTCATATGCTTGGAGCTTCCTGAGTCGCAGTACCATATATGTTGCATATGATGGTCCCGAAATGGAAGAGTTAGAGGGTTTTAGGTACCCAGGCATGCTTGGGTACTCTTTCTGATGATATTTTAATCTTATTATTTCTTTTGAATGACCTTTCATCAGAATTTCTGTTATATGCTGAGCCATTAACAGAATTTTTCTTTTTCTTTTGGAGATGTTGTTGAACAAGCTTCAGTATGTCAACACACATACAAGATACATCAGAAATTTCTGATATACTTTCTTGTGATGGAATGATGGGATAATTTTGAAAAGACGAGTGAACTGCTTCTGGAGTTTTTACAAACTCTTGATTGCATTCACTTCTTTTTGGTTCAAAGTTGGGCTTATCAAAGGAATATTCAGAACATGTTGATTTGCAAGTTTCAGAAATGTAAATTTATCAGAAATCTGTTGAGTTGCTTTGACAAAGGCAGTGGGTTTGCTATTATTTGTTCTTACATAACCCAAACCCTCTCCTTTGTTCTTTGGAGTGGACTCAATGAAATTTATGAATTCTTTTGCTTGTTGAAAACCTCTTACATTAATTTCTTTATCATTGATTTTCTTGTAAAGATCTCTTCTTTCATTTTCATAGAACTCGATTTTAGCTCTTTGATCTAAACTTTGTTCTATTAGTAATTGGTTTTCAAGAATAATTTTGTTCAAGGTCCTTTGCAACTCGTTAGATTTTTTACTATCTGATTGATGTTTAACTTTTAGGTTTAAAAAATCTGACATGAGCTCATTTAGCTTGTGTTCAAGATCAAGATTGTCTAAACTTACCTGTTGTCCTGAAGTTTCTGATATATCATCAGAAAGTGCCATGAGATAGAAGTTGGCCATTTCTTCTTCTTCTTCATCTGAAGAGTCATCAGATAGCCATGTATCTGTCCCAGCAATTAAGCTGACTTGTTGCTGCTGCTTCTTAGCTTCCTCAAGCTTCTTCTCATAGTAAGCAACATCTTTCAGCTTCTTGGTCTTGCATTCTGATGTATAATGACCACTTTGCTTGCACTTGTAGCACACAACCTCAGCTTTCCCTTTATCCTTAGATCTAACTTCTTCTTTAGATCTTCCATCCATCCTCCCTCTATTACTCCTCTGGTATCTCTGGCCTCCTCCCCTCAACCTCTGCTCAAATGTTTTGGTGAGCAGTGCTATAGCTTCAGCAAAAGCTGAAAAATATGATGATGTATCAGAAATTTCATGATTTTGGCTATTTGATGATTGAGGATCATTGGTTGGTGTTGGTCTTTGTGGGTTTGAGATAAGTGCTAGAGATCCCCCTCTTTGAATGGATTCTTCAAATATTTCTTCCTCTCTGGGGATCAAGATGCTGTATAAGTCATGAAGACTCATGTTTCCTAGTTCTAAGGTTGAGGACAAAGTCATGGTCAGACTTCTCAATTCTCTAGGTAATGCATCAAGAAATTTTATGTTTCTTTCATCATTTGACTTTGTTATACCAAATTTCTTTAGCTCGTTTAATTTTTCGTTTGGTAAACTTTTAAACCTCTCATATGAGGAAACATTGTTTGTTCTCTTGTTTCTCTTCATCCTTTCTCCTCCTTCACAAAGATTTTCCAACTGATCCCATATTTCCTTAGCTGATGCACATGCACCTTTTCCTTGTCTTCCTCACTCCAAAGTGTTTCACTGGGGATGGCCATTATTAAGAGTGATTTTGCCCTTTCATCCCCAGCCACCTTTTCCTTGTCTTCCTCACTCCAAAGTGTTTCACTTTTAGGAGCTCGGGAGGCAGGGATAGCAGGTGATTGGTCAGTTGCTGGTATTTCAGTCATTGGTATATGTGGACCCCTTTCAATGGATTGAAACAGAGCTCGGTCATGACCATTAAGGAAATTGACCATCCTGATTTCCCATTGGGGGTATTCCTCTCTGACCAGAGTCGGAGGTTTTGACATAGAACCAATATTAAAAGCATTATTCCAGGATTGAAAGCTGGCCATATTTAGAGAAAAGAAGATGAGAGATTGATCGTTTGAAAATAGTTTATTCAATCTGCTCTAATACCAATTGTTGGACCCAATATGGCCTGAACAACTTCGTTTCACGTAATATGGCAAGTGATTTCAGTAGATGTGAAAAAGATGTGCGGAAATGGAAATTAGACTTTCAAGAAACAAGACCTACAGAATTATCAAGTTTATATCACTTTTGTCACACCCCGACCACGTAAAACAACAAAACGTGGCGGAAACATCGGGGAGTGTTGTAACAGAATCATTGCTTCACAACCATGGAATAAATAATTTTGTTTTATTAAATCAAATGTATTACATTACATCAACAAAACATAAACAAATAGTCTTTCATTGTTATTAAGTCACTAAGGCCTCATCCATTCCTATGTGAGCATACACTAATATCATCAACTATTGTACCTGAAACACATGTGAAAATACGTCAGCATAAAAATGTCGGCGATTACATAAGTTTTATGTGAGTGTCAGATTCATGGCTCGTTTTACATGTTTCAATGCTTATTTAAAAACAAACCTTATTTTGAAAAGTATAGCATTGCGACATAATTAACCAACTCAAATCAAGTTGATTATAATTTATAAAATCTCGTAGCCATGATTCTTAACTCCAAAACATTCGTTTAATTAAACCCAAATTTGCAAATCGTTTTTGAAATAAAAAATCGAATAGTATATATATATCGATAGAAAAACCTTGTAGTATAACTTTGTTTTGATAACCTTGTCCAAGTGATCTAGATAACACAACGATATATAATGTGTTAAAAGCACTTATATATAGGAAGTACCAGCGGCGTATCCACCATGCCTTTAGCATATTACACCTGCCCCTTACCTAATCACTTCCCTAACCCAACGGTTCAAACCATATCAAACGGTTCACTTAATCAAACAGTTACAAATGGTTCACATAATCAAACGGTTACAAACGGTTCACATAATCAAACGGTTACAAATGGATCACATAGTCAAGTAGTCACTAATGGTTCCCATAAGTAAACGGTTACAAACGGTTCAAAAATGTAAAACAATGTGTGAGGTTTCGTAAACCAAACAGCACCTAATATAGGTAACTACATAAATAACAGGACCTAAATCGGGAGATCGGATAGTATGAGGTTTCGTAAACCAAACGAGTATTGGAACTCATATGATATGGTTTAACAAAGCGTACATACTAAAATGAAACCTATCCTAAGTGCTTACGACCCATTACGACCCGTTTAGGTAGCTTACGCTACTTTAACGCGTCGTTCACGTAAAACGCATTCGGACCGCCTAACTAGTCCTATGACTTGTATTATATGCCTTAACAAGTCTAATATTGTTGCTAAATCAGTCTAGATGTCAAAAATTATGTTACATACGCTTAAAATGAATTTATGCGTAAAAAGGCATTTTGGTAATTTTCCTAAGGCATATAAACTACCTATCATACAGCTACTTAAACAATGAGACCATAAGGTATAACCTCAGATGGTTATTCCCAATACAACTATGGTCACCTAAAGTGTTTGGTCGGATCCTAATGATCGACCAAACGGGTCGGGTTTGAAAGCATAAGCGATTGTTTAGATCGCTTACCTTACGACCCTATATAAGCACTAAATCTAAAAGTGACAAGTTAAACATGTAGAAACATGTTTAACGAATTTAGAAAACAGGTTTGGTATCAAAACAAACGGTTTTGATACCTAAAAGTAGTTTGGTTACAAAATACGCAAGAATATGCATGTTGGCCGAAACTACGACTCGTCACTACACCTAGATAACATGGTAATCAGTAGGTATAGTCACTAAGGACTATAACCATCGTGATTACGCTCACGTTATGAAGTTCAAACGAACGTCGCGTCGACCAAACACTGGTTAATGCAGAAAGTGTGACACCTGTGTCACCACGAACACCAAACAAATGCCAAATCAATGAAATATTGTGTTTCATACTTGAGGATTTGTATAAATATGTGTATCATTTGCACATATCAATTCTTGTTCAATCTCGAGCTTTAAATCGCTTACTGGAAGGTTATACGTGCACTGGTGCGTAAACGTAATCAGTTTAATGCGACAAACACTTGGGGATAGTGAAATAAGCTTAACGTACCTTAAATAAGCTTTACATAACTTAGAAATAAGTTTTGGAAGGTTTGGTATGGCAAAAACAAGTTTATTTGATCGCAGGGACTATTTGCGTCAAACTGCGAAACTATACCGATTCGTAAGGAGACGAACAGTCCAGAATATGATCATAAGTTAAACATACCATATATAACCTAAACATAGCATAGAAATAATCTTTGATAGGTTCGGTGTGCGAACACATGCTTGTATGATCTTACAGGGGCTAAAAGTATCAAAAACGGCGTAAGTTTGCATTTCAGCGCATATCTTACGTTCTGGCAACATTTGGACATCCAAAATTTTTGTACACACTAAAATATTTCTATTTTAGTGATCGGCATGCAAAAATACCATTCGTCGCTAAATTTAGTTTGTTTTCGCGTCCGTTTGAGTTTCGTCGTAATTTAACGAATAACGGGAACGTACGACCAAACGAGCCGACATCCGAGAGTTCTCCGAGCACATTTTGAGTCCTCTAAACTTTATTGACCTTGTAGAGCCTTGAAAATGGCTTAACGGGGGGTCAAAAGGGCCTGAAATGAGCTTAAACCTAGTGTAGGGACCTAAACTGTCAAACTGGAAACTTGTGCTGAACTGGGGAGCCCAGGCGGACCGCGTAACCCCTTCCCCATTAATTACGCGGGCCGTGTGAACATGCCCAGTGACAGAAAATGAATTTTAGCATTTGTTGATAATTCAGGGGTTGTTTATGTAATTTTCTGGTGTGTTAAGCAAGTTTAAGTGCTCTCCAAGGCTTTTAATCAGCTTGTAACACTTGTATGGCCATGATTTAATCCTTCTTGGCCACACAAACACTTGTAATGATCTTGTGAGTTCACTACAAGTATACATAGTAAGCCAAACCTCCTCATTCCTTGCTCATTTCCTTCTCTTCTCTTCTCTAATCTGATTTGGGAGTATTCTCAAGTGATTGGAAACTTATTGTTTGTACAAAAGATAGCAAGGACCTTTAGTGAGCATTCCTTCATTCTTTTATTGCTTACTAGTCTAAAAAGTCAAACAGTGTTTGACTTACAGTTTGACCAGTCAATGGTCAATGCAAAGTTTAGTTGAACTTTGCAACGTGATTGTAATCACGATGGTTATAATCCTTAGCGATTATACCTACTGATTACCACGTTAACTAGGCGTAGTGACGAGTTAAAGTTTCGGTCAAAATGCGTTTTAGAATGCATTTTGCCACGGAACTACTTTTAGGTATCAAAACACTTTGTTTTGATACCAAATCAGTTTTCTAAAGTAGTTAAACATGTTTTGACATGTTTAACTCGTCACTATTAGTTTAGTGCTTGTTTAGGGTCGTAAGTTAAGCGGTCTAAACAACCGCTTACACTTTCAAACCCGACCTGTTTGGTCGATCTTTAGGATCCGACAAAGCTTGCTTAGTGATCATAGTTGCATAGGGAATAACCTCTGAGGTTATACCTTATGATCACTTAGGATTGGTTAGTCATTTGTTAGTTAGCTTATATGCCCATAGGAAATGACCAAAACACCCTTTTGAAGCATAAATCTGTATTTTGCATATGTGATCAACTTTTTGACATATAATCTGATTTAGTAACATGTTTAGGCATATTTGGGCATGTAGGACTTGACATAGCACATAGTTAACCATCCGACAATAGTTTTACGCAAACAACGCATTATAGTAGCTTACACTACCATAATGGGTCGAAACAGGTCAAAAGCACTTAGGTAGACTTCCAAATCAAAATGTTAGCTCTATTAAATCATACCATATTGTCACACCCCGACCACGTAAAACGACAAATCGTGGCGGAAACGCCGGGGAGTGTTGTAACAGAATTATTGTTTCAAACCATGGATACGAAGAGTTTCATTTCATTAAATATTAAACATTGTTTTAAAGTTAAACAAGCAACCAAACATAGACTAATATCATTATTAAATCACTAAGGCCTCGTCCGGTCCTAAGTGAGCATGCTTCCTATTCGCAATTAACACTAAGCAACTTCACCTGAAACATATGTAAAAACAAAGTCAGCACAGAAATGTTGGCGAGTACATAGGTTTTGTGAGAGTGTCAGATTCATGGCTCGTTTATACGTTGGAATAAATTGTGCAACCTTGTTAATTGTCATTAGAAAACCTTGTTTTATAAAATGTTTGTATCGTAAAATGAATAACCGAATCAAAATAGTTTGGTTATAATTTATAAACCTCGAAGCCATGAATCTTTACCCAAAACATTTGTTTGTCGTAAACCAAATCGTAAATCATTTTCGTAATAAAATTCGTATAGTTTATATCGTTTCGAAAACCTCGTTTGTGTGACATCGCTTCCAATTGTTTACCCAGATCGTTTAATTCGTTAAACATCTCTTTAGTCGTTTAAATCATTCTCATTTTAGATCGTGAAACTACTTTTGGTCGTCTCGCTAATAACATTCAAACCTGTGTGACTCGTTTATTATTCAACTCGTTTTCGCATTAACAAACCTCCAAAGGGTAAGTTAACAATCATCAGATTCGGTCATTACCCACCTAACCCACACATAACCATGGGTCCGGTCTGATAACGGGATTTGTCGGATCCTATGTTACCATAACCTAATACTGGTCGGTTTGGCCGAAATTAATGAATGTCATTTGTTATGTAATTACAACCAACAAGCTCGTTCACATTATCGAAATCGTTATTAGTTTAATATAAACCATCGTTAAAACATCGAAATCGTTTTGATACATATGAATCAACCCAAAACATTTGAAAATAGTAAAATAGGGGAACTATGTACTCACCTTTGGGTGCGTTTTTATATGCTAACACAATCCCTCAAATTATTTATTTGTCCTAAATTAAATAAGAAAGATTTAATAAACAAAATTCACAAAAATGACGAAGTTTCTCCGATACTTAGAATTTTCACATAACTTTGAGATTCCTCGAAAAGTTATTATTTTTGATTATTTTGGTATATTCGCGTATATGTACTCAAGCGTAAAACAAATAATCTTGTCAAGTATTATCATGTCATCATACACATATTATAAAACACATAGCACATTGTAACACATAAAATTTACTCATGAACAACCCATTATATTTATGTCGAAAAAAAACACTTATTTTAGCGTTTCGGTAACATTTTTGAGCGTCGGAAGTCACGTATGACTAACCAAACACCAAGTAAACTTAATATAAGTTAAAATACTTATTTTTATACTAAAAATATCAGTTTGGTTACTGATCTAAAACAGTTTAATAAAAATCCTTCGAAAAGGCGATTTTTAACCGTTTTACCGCATAGTTTTGCATCAAACGTTACCTGAACCATCCCTAATCGAAATGACTTGAAATTTTAACATAACCCATGTTATTTACTGAATAAAATAATGGTTTTACTCATGATAGTGCAGGTCTTAAATGAAGCATTTAAATCATGCAAATTTCGCATATTTTACCACTTTTTAAGCTATATGTACAACATGTAAAGCTACCAACTTTATGTCAAAGTTTCATGCCATTATAATTTACCAAATAAATCATATTTTTGTGTTTATAACCTGTTCAAAAATTATTTTTGTTATATAGCCATTTTTCATCACTTCTTGAGCTTTAAACCAACATGTATCTTCATGTACAAGTGTCTAAAGCATGCTAACATAGCATCAACATTTTATATGGGTTTAGATGCATAAAATATGTGTTATATTTAGGTATATTTGCTGATGTACTTTGCATTTAACATATCATACATAAATCACCAGCTACTTGCATCTTTACCACCATTCAAGAACATGCAACAACATAAACAAGTATTAAAAAATCGAACTTCAAGACTCATACACACACATATGTATGTACGGTTATACATGTATATATACACCACCATTTTTTTGTAACCAAGACCCATTTCATTTTTAGATTTCAAGTTTAGTGAAAATTCCAAGATTCAAGAGAAACTTTAAATCATCAAAGAACAACTATGAATCAAAAGTATGATTCAAACATAAGTGTTATACCTTCAAGATTCAAGTAGGTTGTGGGATGATAGGAAGCTTGCATTCACTTGACAACACCTTGGGAACACCCTTAGATCTTCACACTAACTTGAAGTTTACTAGAAAGGGTGTTGAATCTTCAAGAACAAGACTTGAAGATATGAAGAAGATTAAGATAGAGAGAGGGAGAGATGGGGACGGTTTTGGGAAGGAGAGAGGGAAGTGAAGATGGAGTGATGGAATGGTGGTATTTATAGACCTTCCATATAGCATATTCCTAGCATATTCCTGGCATATTCCTGGCATATTCCTGGGTTTGCTGCGTTGTCTGCGTTTTGCAGTGTAAGCACTGTGTCGCGTAGGAACACACGGTACGCGCTTAAACTTGAAAAATAACGTTTTTAAGCATTTTAATTTATTTTTCAACACGAACCTGATTAAAATAAAATTTTAATCATAATAGAATATTTGTGGGATTAAATATTACTCGGGCGGCCACCAACGTTCGTTTCGCAGTTTTGTCGTAATTAGTTCTTTAGTTCAAATAAACATGTTTTCGCCATACCGAATCCTTCGAAACTTATTTCTAAGTTATGTAAGGGATATTTAGGGTATATTTGGCTTACGTCACAGTTCTGGAGTGTACGTCGCATTAAACTGATTGCGTTTAAGCACCAATTTGCGTATAATCTTCCAGAAAGTGATTTAAAGTTTGAAATCGGTATCGAATCAAATTGTAAAATGAATAAACACAATTGCACATATAGTAACACCAAAATACACATAATAACACCAAAGCATATTATTTTGTTGATAACGGACATTGTTTTACATAATACGATGATTACAGATCACAGTTATCACAGTCTCCCCTACTTTAGGAAATTTCGTCCCGAAATTTTACTTAGAGGAATCTTGTGAAAACAAATGCGGATATTTCTCCTTCATCTAGTCCTTATGTTCCCAAGTAAACTCGGGGCCACGTTTGGATTCCCAGCGAACCTTGACCAAATGAATCCGTTTGCCTTTCAACTGTTTGTATGTACGGTCCACTATCTCCACAGGTTTCTTGACAAAGTGCATCGTGTCATCAATTTGAATTTCGTCGAGAGGGACGTGAAGATCAGCATCAGCTAAACACTTTTGCAAATTGGACATGTGAAAATTCGGATGAACATTCCCAAGCTCTGGAGGTAGCTCTAGTCGATAGGCAACCTTTCCAATTCTTTCAACAATCTTAAATGGTCCAACATATCGTGGTGCAAGTTTTCCTTTCTTTCCAAATCTCACCACTCCCTTCCAAGGTGACACCTTGAGTAGGACACGGTCTCCGACTTGAAATTCTAAGGGCTTGCGTCACAAATCCGCATAACTCTTTTGGCGGCTTCTAGTTGTCACAAGATTATCGCGAATTTTCTTGATTTTGTCTGTTGCTTCCAGAATGATCTCAGGTCCAGTAAGCTGAGCCTCACCGGTCTCATTCCAACAGACAGGTGAACGACATTTTCGATCGTAGAGAGCTTCGAATGGTGCCATATTAATGCTAGCATGATAACTATTATTGTATGAGAACTCGATCAGTGGTAAATGAGAATCCCAATTACCACCAAAGTCTATCACGTATGCTCTAAGCATATCCTCCAAAGTTTGAATCGTTCTCTCAGATTGACCATCTGTTTGGGGATGATAAGCAGTGCTTAGATTCAGTTGGGTTCCCAACGCAGATTGCATGGTCTTCCAAAAATGAGATGAAAATCGAGCATCACGATCAGAAATGATATCCAAGGGAACACCATGTCGTGATACAATCTCGTCTACATAGATCTTGGCAAGCTTCTCAGCAGAGAAATCCTCACGGATTGGTAAGAAGTGAGCTGATTTTGTCAAACGATCAACTACAACCCAAATAGCATCGTGACCTTTAGACGTACGTGGTAATTTGGTGATGAAATCCATTGCAATGTTCTCCCACTTCCAAACCGGTATCTCTGGTTGTACAAGCAAACCAGAAGGTCGTTGATGTTCCACCTTGACTTTGACTTTGAGACAAGTTAGGCATTTCGATACATACAAGTCAACATCCTTCTTCATACCAGGCCACCAATACTGGGTACGGAGATCCTTGTACATTTTATCAACACCAGGATGGATAGAATATCGAGACTTATGAGATTCGTCCATTACTAAGGTGCGATGATCGTCCAGATTCGAAATCCAAAACGATTTTCAAAATAGAGTAAACCATCGTCTTTCCTTTCGAGTTTAAGCTCAAGTTGAAGCGGTAGCTCATACTTCAATAAGCCTTTGATCACACAAGATCGTTGAGTTTGGAGGACGCGAGATTGAAAATCAGATAGAGTTTGAACAGAATGAAGCTGGACTCATTCCTTTCGACTAAGCGCATCGGCTACGACATTCGCCTTACCAGGGTGGTAGCGAATATCGCAATCATAATCGTTTAAGAGTTCAACCCAGCGTCGTTGCCTCATGTTCAGTTCCTTCTGAATGAGAATATGCTTGAGACTCTTGTGGTCTGTGAAAACCACACACTTTGTTCCATAGAGGTAGTGTCTCCAGATTTTAAGCGCAAAAACCACAGCTCCTAACTCAAGATCATGAGTCGTATAGTTCCTCTCGTGAATTTTTAATTGTCTCGACGCATAAGCTATGACTTTACCACGTTGCATAAGAACGCAACCAAGTCCTAGATTCGACGCATCGCAATAGACAACAAAATCATCGTTTCCCTCAGGCAGAGATAAAACAAGAGCATCACAGAGCTTTCGTTTCAGCGTTTGGAACGCTTCTTCTTGCTTAGGTCCCCACTCAAAAGGCTTATTTTTCTGAGTCAAAGCAGTGAGTGGAACCGCGATCTTTGAGAAGTTAGAAATAAACCGTCGATAATAACCAGCTAGTCCAAGAAAAGAACGAACTTCTGTAGGTGTCGTTGGTGTATTCCAATCCTTAATCGCAGCAATCTTGGATGGGTCTACATGGATACCCTGCTCATTGATAATATGACCCGAGAACTGAACTTCTTTAAGCCAAAATTCACACTTGGAGAATTTAGCAAAAAGTTGTTCCTTCTTCAGGAGTTCCAACGTCAAACGAAGGTGTTGTTCGTGCTCTGCTTGAGACTTTGAATAAATGAGAATATCGTCGATGAACACAGTGATGAACTTATCTAAATAAGGTTTACAAACCCTATTCATTAAGTCCATGAAGATAGCTGGGGCATTCGTCAAACCAAAAGGCATGACAGTGAACTCGTAATGCCCATATCTTGTACGGAAAGCAGTTTTGGAATATCTTCTTCGAAAATACGAGGTTGATGATACCCAGAACGCAAGTCGATCTTGGAAAAGCATGAAGCACCTTGCAGCTGGTCGAAGAGGACATTAATTATAGGTAGGGGATATCGATTCTTGATGGTAAGCTTATTAAGCTCACGATAATCGATACACATTCGAAAAGATCCATCTTTCTTTTTCACAAAGAGGACAGGAGCTCCCCAAGGTGAAAAGCTCGGACGGATGAGTCCTTTATCAGACAACTCTTGAAGCTGTTTCGCTTGCATTTCCGACGGTGCAAGATGATAAGGCGCCTTCGCAACCGGGTTGGCATTGGGTACAAGGTCAATATGAAACTCGACTTGACGAACTGGAGGCAAACCAGGCAGTTCATCGGGAAACACCTCTGGATAATCCCGAACAATCGGAATATCCTAAATACTCTTGCTCTCGCCTTTCTCCTCGGTGATATGTGCCAGGAAAGCAACATATCCTTTTCGCAAATAACTTTGAGCCATTGTACACGACATAAGCTTCAAACCACCTGACGGCTTCTCTCCACGAACTTCCAGAATATCGCCAGACGGAAGAGGAATACGACCAATCTTATCGAAACAAACCACCTCAGCATGATGTTTGGTTAGCCAATCCATCCCCACGATAATATCGAAACTCCCAAGTTGCATCGGCGTGAGGTCGATGGGAAAAAGATGGTTATCAAGGTTTAACTGACAATCACGAATAACAGAATCGAGCACAAGGGGTTTACCAGTAGCAACTTCGACAGATGAGGGTTTCCTTAGTTTAGTTCTAGGTATCGCAAGCAAAGGATCAAAAGATAATGAAACAAAACTTCTATCGGCACCAGAATCAAAAAGAATGGATGCAGGTCGATTGTTAACAAGAAACGTACCATTGACGACGAGGTTGTCAGCTCGCGCCTCGTTTGCATTCAGATTGAATACTTGTCCACGAGCGGGATTCGCATTCGCATTGACGTTGACATTCACGTTCGGATTTGCATTCGTATTTGCCAACCTCGGACAGTTGTTGCGGAAATGACCATACTCTCCACAACTGAAGCACGAACCCGGTGGGAATCTAACAGCATTCCCCTGTACTGGAGCTTGATTTTGAACAATCTGATTCTGACCAAAACGACAGACGTTGGCCAGATGCCCAAGCTTACCACACGTTGTGCATTGCCTACAAGCTTGTTGTGCAACGCGATGACCGTTGCAGCGAGCACAATGGGGTGCGGTACCAGCATACGCTTTCTTTGCACGCTGTTGAGCTGGTGGGTTCTGAGCAGTTTGTGCAGTTACTGCAAAGTTCTGAGCACCCTTTCGCTTTCTCGACTTCTTCGAAGACTCACCCTTCTTACCCTTACCCTTTTCCTTGTCTTTAACAGAATCAGTTGACTTCATCTTATCACCCTTGCAGGTAAGTTTACGCTTCCTGACTTGCGACTCAATTAGGGTAGCAGCTAAATCGATCACTTGGGTAACAGTAGTAGGATTAACGCCAGTCACAATATCTTGTATGGAATCGGGTAAACCATCGATATACGTCTCTATCGCTTTCTCCAACGGGGTAACCATAGTAGGGCACAAAAGACTGAGCTCCTCAAATCGATCCGTGTACGCACGGTGTTCTCCCCCATCTTGTTTTAGATCGTCAAACTCTCGTTCCAAAGCTCGAATTTTCTGACGGGGACAAAACTCTCTCATCATGAGAGCTCGAAGCTCTTCCCATGTTTGTGCCAACGCCACTTCGGCATCCCTATCGCGCATCACTCCGTTCCACCAAGTAAGAGCACGCTTCTCGAACACACTTGATGCAAATTCAACCTTACGCCCATTCGGACATTGCACATGTCTGAATGTGTTCTCGATACTTTGGAACCATTGAAGGAGTGCAGTTGCTCCTTGTGTCCCCGAAAACTTCAGCGGCTTAGCAGAGTTGAAACTCTTGAAATTGCATTGTTCATTGTTATTGTTGTTGTACAGCTCGTGGATTTGGGTCACCACGCCTGGAAGCACCGCAGCCATTTGCTGAGTGAGAAGGGCTGCGATTTCTTCAGCAGTAAAAGATTGTGCATCACGTCGAGGAGGCATCGTCTAACAAGAAAATATGAGAGAAGAGTGAGGTCGACAATTAGGAAAAACAAGAGAGGTTTTGAAAATATCGACGAAATATAAGGAAGGCGATCATTTGTTCGTTACCTCGAACAAACAAACAACACACAGTGACTAATCAAAGTAATGAATCGAAATAATGTATCGTGACGACATGCTCGCCTATAGGTGAACACTCACCCCAAGAGTTCCCAGGTAAGAGAGACTAGTCCGATTATGTGGATTTGTACGAACACTCTAGCCTTAGACAGAAAACTCAGGGTACAGGCATTCACTCTTCCAGTTTGCACGTGTTCACATTATTTAGACCCAAACTTTGACGAGATTTTGAAAACTCAGAAGGCACTAAGCCAAAAATGAATCAAAATGGGAGGGTTCAAAACCTAGTAATCAATCATCCTAGAACGGATGATCAATTTTCGAAGCAGATTCGGATTTCGTTTTTTTTTTTTAATCCTAAATGCAAATCAACTTGCGTTGGGGGCCTAGAAAGTTATAGTCTAGGTCGAAATTTTTACTAATAACCTAATTCTCTATAACCATTGGCTCTGATACCAACTCTTCTGTCACACCCCGACCACGTAAAATGACAAATCGTGGCGGAAACGCCAGGGAGTGTTGTAACAGAATTATTGTTTCAACTCATGGATATGAAGAGTTTCATTTCATTAAATATTAAACATTGTATTAAAGTTAAACAAGCAACCAATATCATTATTAAATCACTAAGGCCTCGTCCGGTCCTAAGTGAGCATGCTTCGTATTCACAATCAACACTAAGCAACTTCACCTGAAACATATGTAAAAACAAAGTCAGCACAGAAATGCTAGCGAGTACATAGGTTTTGCGAGAGTGTCAGATTCATGGCTCGTTTATACGTTGGAATAAATTGTGCAACCTTGTTAATTGTCATTAGAAAACCTTGTTTTATAAAATGTTTGTATCGTAAAATGAATAACCGAATCAAAATAGTTTGGTTATAATTTATAAACCTCGAAGCCATGAATCTTTACCCAAAACATTTGTTTGTCGTAAACCAAATCGTAGATCATTTTCGTAATAAAATTCGTATAGTTTATATCGTTTCGAAAACCTCGTTTGTGTGACATCGCATCCAATTGTTTACCCAGATCGTTTAATTCGTTAAACATCTCTTTAGTCGTTTAAATCATTCTCGTTTTAGATCGTGAAACTACTTTTGGTCGTCTCGCTAATAACATTCAAACCTGTGTGACTCGTTTATTGTTAAACTCGTTTTCGCATTAACAAACCTCCAAAGGGTAAGTTAACAATCATCAGATTCGGTCGTTACCCACCTAACCCACACATAACCATGGGTCCGGTCTGATAACGGGATTTGTCGGATCCTATGGTACCATAACCTAATACTGGTCGGTTTGGCCGAAATTAATGAATGTCATTTGTTATGTAATTACAACCAACAAGCTCGTTCACATTATCGAAATCGTTATTAGTTTAATATAAACCATCGTTAAAACATCGAAATCGTTTTGATACATATGAATCACCCCAAAACATTTGAAAACAGTAAAATAGGGGAACTATGTACTCACCTTTGGGTGCGTTTTTATATGCTAACACAATCCCTCAAACTATTTATTTGTCCTAAATTAAATAAGAAAGATTTAATAAACAAAATTCACAAAAATGACAAAGTTTCTCCGACACTTAGAATTTTCACATAACTTTGAGATTCCTCGAAAAGTTATTATTTTTGATTATTTTGGTATATTCGCGTATATGTACTCAAGCGTAAAACAAATAATCTTGTCAAGTATTATCATGTCATAGTACACATATTATAAAACACATAGCACATTGTAACACATAAAATTTACTCACGAACAACCCATTATAGTTATGTCGAAAAAAAAACACTTATTTTAGCGTTTCGGTAACATTTTTGAGTGTCGGAAGTCACGTATGACTAACCAAACACCAAGTAAACTTAGTATAAGTTAAAATACTTATGATCAAGAAGCACCTTGTGCGACTAAGGGTCTTGTATGATTCGTTTAACAAACTTTCGTGAATTAAGCAATCAGTTACAAACAGTTTATTAGTTTCCTAGTTTAGATAAATCAATTAACACAACATCCTATCATGTGATTAATCTAATATCGATCAAACAAGGGATTTTGAGCATCAATTTTTATGAACCCTAAACTTGATCCAAAGCATAGCAATAACTAACAACTCGAAACATTTAAACATATAATTCTAGCTTCGTGTTCTTGATCCTTAACACCGAACATGTGAGCAATATTCAACCAAATAACATCATACAACAGCCGATCCATCATGCATTCATATATCCGATCCATCATGCATTCATACAATAATCTGAATATATAACATGGTGGCCGATTAACATCTCTTATGCTTAAACATCATGTTCATCATGCATACAATACAACATCATTTAATCAATTCGTGAAGTCATAGAACACTAATCATAATACCATGTAACTAAACATAGATCACTAACCGATTAGAAGGTAACAAAGGTGATCCGAATAGTATGAATCTTCGGTTAAAAGGGGTGTTTTGCCGTCGGCTTCAAGAGAATGGAAGAACTAGGGTTTTGTGTGTGTGTGAGGGTTTTGGTAACAAATGAGAAGTAAAACACCCTCACCATGTGTTATGCGATCCAAAGAAAGAGTGGGCCGAACCCTCTCTTGGGCTGCCCAAGGTTCCGTGTGCGAAGCATAAGGCCCGAATGGGCTTGTGCGAGTGATACATGTTGTGCGGTTCGGATTGTTTATATATATACATACATACATACATACATACATACATACATACATACATACATACATACATACATACATACATACATACATACATACATACATACATACATACATACATACATACATACATACATACATACATACATACATACATACATACATACATACATACATACATACATACATACATACATACATACATACATACATACATACATACATACATACATACATACATACATACATACATACATACATACATACATACATACATACATACATACATACATACATACATACATACATACATACATACATACATACATACATACATACATACATACATACATACATACATACATACATACATACATACATACATACATACATACATACATACATACATACATACATACATACATACATACATACATACATACATACATACATACATACATACATACATACATACATACATACATACATACATACATACATACATACATACATACATACATACATACATACATACATGTAAACATATAATAACATAGCATTCATTAAATTGAAGCATCACATAAGCACGTAGCGTTACACAAGTAAGTCTAAAGTACGAGTTGTCACATTATCCCCAACTAAAAAGAAATTTCGTCCCGAAATTTGGTATGCACTCACTGAGGAAGCTAGGTAAGTTCAATCGTTCACTGGTTTTCCTGGGGTGTCACATCCTCCCCCCGTTGATCTGGAATTTCGTCCCGAAATTCCGAAGTAGTAGCTTTAGCCTCAGTAGTGGTTGTATTGGTTCCGAATAACTGGGGGTACTTTTCTGTCATCCTGTCTTCGCGTTCCCAGGTGTACTCTGGACCACGTTTGGAGTTCCAACGAACTCGAACAAGAGGGATTCTCTTGTTTTTGAGGACCTTCACATCCCGGTCCGTGATTTCAACTGGTTCCTCGACGAACTGCAACCGCTCGTCGATAGTGAGTTCCTTAAAAGGAATGATGAGGGTTTCATCTGATAGGCACTTCTTTAGGTTCGACACATGAAAGACATTGTGAACTGCCCCGAGTTCAGCTGGTAGGTTCAATCTGTAGGCTACCTTGCCGATTTTCTCTACGATCTCGAATGGTCCGACATATCGCGGATTTAGTTTGCCCCGTTTGCCAAAACGAACCACACCCTTCCAGGGTGAGACTTTAAGTAAAACCCGGTCCCCGACCTGAAATTCCAAAGGCTTTCTACGCTTGTCCGCGTAGGCTTTCTGACGGTCGCGTGCTGCCGCCATGCGTTGTCGTATCTGTGCTATCTTTTCCGTGGCGTCCACTACAATCTCTGGACCCGTAATCTGACTATCCCCCACCTCTGCCCAACAGAGAGGTGACCGGCATTTACGCCCGTACAATGCCTCGAATGGAGCGGCTTGTATGCTGGTGTGATAACTGTTATTATACGAGAACTCCACCAGAGGGAGGTGCTTTTCCCAGCCGTTGCCGTAATCAATAACGCATGCCCTAAGCATGTCTTCAAGAGTTTGAATCGTACGCTCAGACTGCCCATCCGTCTGAGGATGATATGCTGTGCTCATGTCAACCGTGAGCCAAAAGATTTATGCATCGCTTGCCATAGTTCTGACGTGAATCGTGCATCCCGATCCGAAATGATGGAGGTGGGCACCCCGTGCCTCGAAACAACTTCTTTAAGATAGACGTCTGCGAGCGTGGAGAACTTATCCGTTTCCTTTATAGCTAGGAAGTGTGCAGACTTGGTGAGTCGATCCACGATCACCCATATGGTATCATTCCCACGCTGGGATCTAGGTAGGCCTGTAACGAAATCCATGGAAATTTCTTCCCATTTCCATTGAGGTATCTTAGGCTGCTGAAGTAGGCCAGCTGGTTTCTGATATTCAACCTTGACTCTCGGACAGGTCAAGCGTTTTCCAACGTACGTAGCGATGTGGGCCTTCATGCTAGGCCACCAATAAGTAGTTTTGATGTCGTGGTACATTTTATCCGACCCTGGGTGTACCGAGTAGCGAGACTTGTGTGCTTCATCCATTACAAGTTCACGTAGACCGCCATTAAGTGGGACCCAAATACGCCCCATTACATAGTAGGCGCCGTCTGCCTTCTGTTCTAATCGTTGTCGTGAGCCGCGTAAGGCTTCAGCCTTGACGTTTTCGGGTTTCAATGCTTCTACCTGAGCATCTCGTATCTGTGCAGGAAGGCTAGACTGAATCGTAAGCTGTAGAGCTCGCACGCGCCGAGGTAAAGTGTCTTTCCGACTGAGGGCGTCAGCCACAACATTGGCTTTGCCTGGATGGTACTTGATAGCGCATTCGTAGTCGTTCAATAGTTCAACCCATCGTCGTTGACGCATGTTCAAATCCTTCTGCTTAAGGATATGCTCGAGACTCCTGTGATCGGTGTAAATCGTGCACTTGGTACCGTACAGGTAGTGTCGCCATATCTTAAGCGCGAAAACTACAGCTCCCAGCTCTAAATCGTGCGTCGTGTAGTTCCGTTCGTGAATCTTAAGTTGGCGTGAAGCGTAAGCAATAACCTTGTCGCGCTGCATTAACACACATCCAAGTCCCCGAATGGATGCATCACAATAAACCACGAAGTCATCTGTGCCCTCTGGCAAAGAGAGGATAGGTGCACTGCAAAGCCTATCCTTTAGGTGCTGAAAAGCAGTTTCCTGGGGATCTCCCCAACGGTAGGTGACACCCTTCTGTGTCAGTAGCGTAAGCGGCTGAGCAATCTTTGAAAAGTCTTTAATAAACCGTCTTTAGTAACCCGCCAAACCCAAGAATTGGCGTATTTCCGTTGGAGTACGTGGTGCAGGCCAGTTTTTGATCGAGTCTACCTTGGATGGATCGACATGGATCCCATCCTTGTTCACTACGTGGCCTAAGAAGTGGACTTCACGAAGCCAGAAGTCGCATTTCGAAAACTTAGCGTACAGCTGTTCCTTCCGTAGGAGTTCCAAAATAAGGCGTAGATGCTGCTCGTGTTCCTCCTGACTCTTGGAGTAGATCAGAATGTCGTCGATGAAGACAATGACGAACTTGTCAAGATAGGGTTTGCACACCCTGTTTATAAGGTCCATAAATACGGCAGGTGCGTTCGTTAACCCGAACGGCATGACAAGAAACTCGTAGTGGCCGTACCGAGTTCTAAATGCTGTCTTGGAGACGTCCTCCTCTCGGACTCTCAGCTGATGATAACCAGACCTCAAGTCTATCTTGGAGTAATAACACGACCCTTGCAACTGGTCGAATAAGTCGTCTATGCGTGGAAGAGGATAACGGTTCTTCACCGTTACCTTGTTGAGTTCACGGTAGTCTATGCACATCCTGAACGTACCGTCTTTCTTTTTCACGAATAATACTGGAGCTCCCCAAGGCGAAGAGCTTGGACGGATGAAGCCCTTTTCCAAGAGCTCTTGTAGCTGCTTTGACAATTCCTCCAATTCTGATGGAGCTAGACGATATGGTGCGCGAGCTATGGGTGCTGCTCCTGGAGCGAGCTCGATTTGAAATTCGACCTGACGGTGAGGCGGTAAGCCAGGTAAATCTTCAGGAAACACCTGAGGGTAGTCGTGTACAACTGGAATATCCTCCAGTTTCTTTTCCTTCACTGATGCATCTGAAACGAGTGCCAAGATTGCGGTGTGACCCTTCCGCAGACACTTCTGAGCCTTTAAGAAAGAGATGATGCCAACCACAGCACCACTCTTGTCGCCTTGAACTTCGAGAGGTTCTTGACCAGACCGTGGAATGCGAATAATCTTCTCACTACATAAGATCTCTGCCTGATGTTGGGATAACCAGTCCATCCCGATAACGATATCGAAACTCCCCAAGACTATGGGAATAAGGTCGATGGAGAAAGCTTGACCGGCTAAGGCAATACTACAACCCCTGACTACTTGCGTGGCTTCTAAACTCTTACCGTTAGCTAGTTCTACGACGTGTTTGGTGTTTAGGGGTGTTGGTGCACGTTTTAACAATTTACTCGCTTTCACAGAAATATAACTTGTATCCGCACCCGAATCAAATAAAACAGTAACATAAATATCGTCAAGGAGAAACTTACCCATAACCACATTGGGATCGTTCATTGCATCTCCTCGTCCTAACACGAAAGCTCGACCCCTTGCCTCCTTGCCGTTGTTGTTGTTGTTCCCACCGTTGTTGTGCCCGTTGCCCTGGTTATTGTTGTTGCGATTCTGGTTCAACTGAGGACAATCGCGTTTGAAATGACCTTCAGCCCCACACTGGAAACATCCCCGGTTTCCACACTCTGGCTGCTGCTGCTGTTGTGGGTTCTGTGGAGCTGGTTGTTGCGGTTGCTGGTTCTGATTTGCAGGTCATGGGCTCCTACAGTCTTTGGCCTCGTGACCCATCTTGAGACATCTTTGACAATGACCCTTGTTGCACTGGCCGCTGTGATGTCTGTTGTAGTTGTGACACTTGGGGTGAAACCCTTGATACCTTCTCTGTCTATGACCACCAGAGGATTGCTGACCAGGACTCTGGTAGTGATCAGTCTTCTGCTGTTGAGCTTGGGATTGAACTGTTGCTGAACCTTTGCTTGAATCCCCATCCCACTTTCTTTTGTTGTCACTGGGTGTAGTGGGAGTAGCGGCTGAAGTGGTAGCACTGATGCGTTTGGGCAACTTGTTCTGATCCACCGCCTGATCCGTGAGGCGATGAGCAAGACGCTGGATGTCTTGGATTTCTGAGGCTAGACCCTTGAGGTATAACTCGATGCGCTTGATCGGAGGGTCTACCATGGTTGGACACAAAATAGCCAGTTCGTTCGATCGCTTCGTGTAAGCTTCTATCTCTGACCCCGTCATCTTCAAGTGATAAAACTCATTCTCCAACTTGTGGATATCATCCCTTGTGCAGTACTCACGCTTGATAAGTTCCTTGAATTTGTTCCAGGGTGTGGCGTTAGCAGCTGCCAACCCTAAGATCTGAACTTGGGCGTTCCACCAAGTTAGTGCTATTCCTTCTAGTGTGCCAGTGGCGTATTTCACCCTGCGAGCCTCAGGGCATTCGCACATCTCGAACACTGACTCCAGCTTCTCAAACCAATGGAGGAGTCCCACTGCCCCCTCTGTGCCGCTGAAAGTACTTGGACGACAGTCCATGAAGTTCTTAAAGGTGCAAACTTGCTGCTGCGCTGGTTGACCTATTGTGTACGAATAGGGCAAAGTTTAAATACAAGGGCTAGTTTAGGTGTGTAGGATCTAAAGATCCTAGCGTAAGTTATGACTACAGGATATACTACCTGCTTGAGCAGCTGCAAGTGCCGCAGCAACTTGAGCTTGTACGAGAGCCTCTAGCTGGGCTTGTGTCATGTTAATTCGTCCAGACATGATCTTCATAGTAAAAGTAACGTAAGTGAGAGTGGTTCGCGAATAGGGCGATGACAGAAAAGTGTAAGCACGTAGGTATTCTCATGTAATAGTATCATGTGTATCTAAGCGTAATGCGAGCAAAGTTCTATATAGTTCTAGCATGCAGGCAATAAACATAAACCTTATTACCTAGGATGTCGAGTCTTGCACGTGGAGCGAAGCGTCGTTGTGGATCGTTGAGAGCACTGTTCTGGTTATAGTCTGGTTTTAATAAAAACGTTTTCCCATATTAAAACCAAGTTCTCTATAACCAATGGCTCTGATACCAATCTGTCACACCCCCAAAATCCACCTGCGGAGTATCACCGCTTGGGAGCGTGACTGACCAGGATCAAGCCACCAATCATATTGAACATGTAAATAAATAGTAATAATTGTCCATCAATACGAAAGGTGTTTATCAAAACCAACATAGTTAAGTATAGCGGAAGCATTAATGTAAAAACCCAATCATAAGTATTAATGTATGAAATGACATAAGTAATCACGATCCATTTGCCCACAACGACCTGCTCCTCCTTGTGCAACCTCCATAAGTACCTAAGATCCTGCAAGGCATGCAGCAAATAATCAACAAACTAGTTGAGCGAGTTCACAGAAAGTAAGTTCGTATTAAAAATGCGTATGTTCATCTAGTGGGGGATTCCCATACAAGTATATACTACTGGTGAGGGATTCTCACATTTATCCTTTACAATGGGGGCTTCCCACTATGGTACTTACTAGACTATTTGCAACCATGTGTTCTTCTTAATCCGAGAACAGGAATACGTACTAGGTCACGCAGGATTTACGTGAGTGCCCTTCCCCGAGGACAGTGGTACGCGTGGGGTTTACGTAGGATTTACGTAAGTGTCCTTCCGACCCGGAAGACAGTAGTGGGTATTAAGTTACGCAGGATTTACGTAAGTGTCCTCCCGACCCGGGAGACAAAGGTAGATACTAGTTTACGTAGGTTTTACGTAAGTGTCCTGACTATCCTGAGGACGATGGTCTATAGTCTAGTGATTTCGTAAGTACGAGTAATCATTCCATATCAAACATTCCAACCCAATTCCCAACCCGGGAATCCCATGCCTTGGCTGTGTGAACTCACCTTGGTTTGCTCGGCAGATACACAAAAAGTACAGGTAAGCTAGTAGGTGGTCAACCACGTCCTATCAGGGTTACCACACAAGTCAGGTTTTGACTCAAGTAATGCACGTATGTATCACAGCAACACATATAGCACGTAAACAGTCAAAGCATAACAATGCAATCATACTTGTGCGTCTAAACTATTAGCTCAAATGTAAACGGCCCAACATGTTGTGCGAACATGTTGTGCGATCCAACATGTACCGGCCCAAAATAATTAAGCCCAACATAAAAGAAGTCCCATATCATATATGATCCAAAAACAATGCGGCCCAAACAGCATGCAAATAACTTGTGCGGTCCGGTCGATCTTGTGCGACCTGGACGGATTGTGCGATCCAAACAAGCCCAACCCAATTAACTATCCGGCCCAACAGTTACGTAAACATATGACTTATGCGATCCAGGTTCTCTTGTGCGGCAGGGTAGATTTGTGCGAATGGACCCCCTTGTGCGACCCGAAGCCTTGTGCGGCTGAGTTGGGTTGTGCGAGTGGTCCATTGGGCTTGAGGCCCGACAGTGATCAAGAAGCACCTTGTGCGACTAAGGGTCTTGTGTGATTCGTTTAACAAACTTTCGTGAATTAAGCAATCAGTTACAAACAGTTTATTAGTTTCCTAGTTTAGATAAATCAATTAACACAACATCCTATCATGTGATTAATCTAATATTGATCAAACAAGGGATTTTGAGCATCAATTTTTATGAACCCTAAACTTGATCCAAAGCATAGCAATAACTAACAACTCAAAACATTTAAACATATAATTCTAGCTTCGTGTTCTTGATCCTTAACACCGAACATGTGAGCAATATTCAACCAAATAACATCATATAACAGCCGATCCATCATGCATTCATATATCTGATTCATGTGCAAGCCGATTAGCAACATCTAATCTAACATTATCATACAATAATCTGAATATATAACATGGTGGCCGATTAACATCTCTTATGCTTAAACATCATGTTCATCATGCATACAATACAACATCATTTAATCAATTCGTGAAGTCATAGCACACTAATCATAATACAATGTAACAAAACATAGATCACTAACCGATTAGAAGGTAACAAAGGTGATCCGAATAGTATGAATCTTCGGTTAGAAAGGGGTGTTTTGCCGTCGGCTTCAAGAGAATGGAAGAACTAGGGTTTTGTGTGTGTGTGAGGGTTTTGGTAACAAATGAGAAGTAAAACACCCTCACCATGTGTTATGCGATCCAAAGAAAGAGTGGGCCGAACCCTCTCTTGGGCTGCCCAAGGTTCCGTGTGCAAAGCATAAGGCCCGAATGGGCTTGTGCGAGTGATACATGTTGTGCGGTTCGGATTGTTTATATATATACATACATACATACATGTAAACATATAATAACATAGCATTCATTAAATCGAAGCATCACATAAGCACGTAGCGTTACACAAGTAAGTCTAAAGTACGAGTTGTCACAATGAACCTTGTAATTTGCTTTGTCTTGTAAATCATTTGAAAAACGGTAAGATCAGATGAAATGTATAAATAAGAGAATAGTGTATGGTTAAACGAATAACCATGTAAAATGAGTTTGTAAGATAAGTTGTTTGTAAACCAATGTCTTGTGAAAACTGTGTTATTTGTATAAAATGTTATATGTCTAAAATTGAAATGATTCAAATAACGCTACGATATGTAATACCATACAAACACTTATATATAGGAAGTACCAGCGGCGTATCCACCATGCTTGTATCATATTACACACGCCTCGTTACTTAGATCACTTACTCAAACCAAACCATCAAGATGTAATGTTTAACAATTGTAGAAAATGTTTATGTATAGTCAAATGTCTATTGTCAAATGTAAATCATGTCAACAGATACAACTGGTTCACACGGTTCAATGGTTACAAACGGTTCATATAATCAAAGGGTTAAGACGGTTCACATAGTCAAATGGTTATAACGGTTCAAAATGTAGTATAATGTGTTCATATGCTAGATGAGCATATGCAACAGAAAAGCAATGTAAAACAATGTACTAAGTATGCACACAATGGACATACATAGCATAAACACAATGAAATCATGTACTATATATGTACTAACGAACATAATAAGCATATGATGTGAAAACAGGAAAGCATGAAAGTAACAAGTAGGCACATGTGTTTCACCCCAAAACAGTTTGGAAAACAGTAAAAGAGGGGTTCAATGTACTCACATGAACTCCTCGAAAACATGTAAAAGATGGGGTTCTATGTACTCACCTGAGATTGCTCAGAAGTCCTTGTGTAATAATCACACAATGCTAAAGATCACGGAATATCAAACGGCACCTATTAATATACCGGGCCAAAATCGGAAGATCGGATAGTATGCGGGTTCGTAAACCAAACGAGTATGGAGACTCGTGTAATATGGTTTAACAAATCCTTTATACTAAAATGAAACCTAACCTAAGTGCTTACGACCCATTACGACCCGTTTAGGTAGCTTATGCTACCTTAACGCGTCGTTCGCGTAAAACGCGTTTGGAACGCCTAACGTCGTGACCATAAGGTATAACCTCGGAAGGTTACAGCTATGGTCACCTAATGTGTTTGGTCGGATCCTAATGATCGACCAAATGGGTTGGGTTCGAAAGTATAAGCGATGGTTTAGATCGCTTACCTTACGACCCTATATAAGATCTATACTAGAAGTGACGAGCTAAGCATGATAGAACATGCTTAACTAAGTTTAGAAAACAGGTTTGGTATCAAAACAAACGGTTTTGATACTCACGAGTAGTTTGGTTACAAAATACGCAAGAATGCGCAGTTTGGCCGAAACTACGACTCGTCACTGAGCCTAGATAACGTGGTGATCAGTAGGTGTAGTCACTAGCGACTATAACCATTGTGATCACGCTCACGTTATGAAGTTCCAACGAACTTCGTGTTGACCATAAGCTGGTCAACGAAGAAAGTCAAACAAAGTTTGACTTTAGCACTAGAAAGCGATTAAAAGAACGAAAGAACACTTACGAAGGGTCCCCGAAAGCTAAACTTGATCCAGGAGCTCAGGTATGAAGCAATGGCATCAACTTAGAGCTCTTTGATCAGTTTTGTGGGTATTAACACAAATGGGGGGTATTTATAGGAAAAGCAAAACCGTTAGGATCGTTTCTTGAATATCGTGCCACGATCTTATGCGTACACTTGTCAAGATGTTATCGTGGCTCATAATGACCCTTAACTCCTGAGATTGTGAAAGGGCATTGCCCTTTGGGGTGTTTGAAAGGCCAACTTTAGCCAAAAAGCAAGTTTCTGCATCTGCAGGGGCCACACAGCCTGCGTCAGCATGTAGGCAAAACTCAGGCGGGCCGCCTGGGCATGTCTGATCTACACAAACTTTCAGAAATGGCAGTTTTGGTCCCTGTTGCATATTTAAGCCATTTCCGCCACTTCTAAGGCCCGTAAAGCCAACTTTAAGGCCCTAAAATGATGCCTAAACATTTTGGACATGAAACATGCTCAAAAATATGTCGGGTGTTGGTTCGTTTGGCCGTACGAATGCGATGTTCGGTTAATTACGACGGAATGCGCATAAGCGCGAAAGACGATCCAAATGAAGCGACGAATGGATTTTTCTCATGCCAAACACTAAGGAATAATATAAGGATGCTTACATAAATTTTTGGATGTCCGGATATATTCGGAACGTAAGTTATGCGCGAAAGTGCAAACTTGTGCACTTTTTGACACTTTTAGCCCCTGAATGATCCAAAAGTTTGTTTTAGCATACCAAATCCCTCAAAGCCTATTTCTAAGCTATGTAAATGATATTTAGGCTATGTTTAACTTATGGACATGTTCCGGAATGTCTATTACAGTTCAAATTGGAAAACTTTCGCAGTTTGTCAAGTTTAGTCCCTGTAAGCGAATTAACTTGTTTTTGCCATACCAAAGCCTTCAAAACTTATTTCTAAGTTATGTAAGGGTTATTTAAGGTAGTTAAGTATATGATGGTGTTCCGGAGTATTTGTCGCATTAAACTGAGTACGTTTACGCACCAGTTTGCGTATAATTCTCCAGAAAGCGTTGTAGAGTTTGAAATTGAACGAGAATTGATATGTGCAAAAGATACACATATTTATACAACATCCCAAGTATGAAATACAATATTTCATTGGCTTGGTATTTGTTTGATGGTCGCGGTGACACAGGTGTCACATCGTTTATCGGGAAACGAGCTTCGATCTAGTCCGTACACCTCATACCCACAGTTTTGAGAAACCATGGGCATAAAAAACAAGCACATAGAATCAAAGAAACCAGGTGCAAAGGTGTGGAACAGCTGGAACAAGCTGGAAAACACATTCTGATGTCTGGGACCTGCTTACGGACCGCAAGAGGAGTCCCATTTGGTCCGTAAGGACCCTGCAGGTTAGCAAAAATTGAATTTTGGCAGAACAAGCCCCTGCAGTCCCAAAACTTGGTTTTTGATTCATTTTTGACACGTTTAAGCCCCGTTAACCCCATTTCAAAGCTCTAAAATGAATTTAAAGTATAGGGAACTTAAAATATGCTCAAAAACATCTCGGATGTCGCTTCGTTTGGTCGTACGGTTGCGTTGTTCGGTTAATTACGACGGAAGTCGTAACGGACGAAAAAACGATCCAAATTAAGCGACGAATGGAATTTTATCATGCCAAACACTAAAATAAAATATTTTAATGCTTACACAAATTTTTGGATGTTCGAATATATTCAGAACGTAAAATATGCGCGAAAATGCAAACTTATGCACTTTTTGACGCTTTTAGTCCCTGAATGAGCATAAAATTTATTTTAGCACACCGAACCCCTCCAAGCCTATTTCTAAGCTAGGTAAAGGATATTTAGAGTGTGTTTAACTTATGATCATGTTCTGGAGGGTCTGTTACAGTACAAATTGACATACTTTCGCAGTTTGTTGAATTTAGTCCCTGTAAGCGAATAAACTTGATTTCGGCATACCAAACCATCCAAAACTTATTTCTAAGTTATTTAAAGGTTATTTAAGGTATGTTAAGCTTATGTCACTGTTCTGGAGTGTTTGTTGCATTAAACTGGTTATATTTACGCATCAGATCGCGTATAACCTTCCAGAAAGCGATTTAAAGCCCGAAATCGAACAAGAATTAATATGTGTGTCACACCCCCCAAAATCCACCTGCGGAGTATCACCGCTTGGGAGCGTGACCAGGATCAAGCCACCAATCATATAGAACAATATATATAGTAAAAGTAATTGCCATTAAACCAAACCAAATCCATATGAAAGGTGTTCCAAAACATAAGTAAGTTATCGTTGTTTAGCGGAAGCGTATAATTAAAACCCATCACAATAAAGTATCAAATGTCGTAAGTGTTTAATAAGACAATCACGATCCAAGCCCACAACGACCAGCTCCTCCCTATGCAAGCTCCATGTATCTAACGACTTGCAAGGCATGTAACAGAGGATCAACAACTAGTTGAGCGAGTTCACAGAAAGTAAATGTGTAATAGTAAGTTTGTTTGTAACATGTGGCTCTACTGGGCCGATAGTATGTTCTATTGGTGGGGGCTTCCCATGTTGTATAACCACTAGACTATTCGTAACCATAAGTGTTCTTCACAACCGAGAACAGTAGTACGTACAAGCTTTACGTAGGTTTACGTAAGTATCCTTCACAACCGAGGATAGTAGTAACTATAAATACACGCAGGTTTTACGTGAGTATCCTTCACAACCGAGGATAGTAGTAAGTATAAGTATACGTAGGTTTACGTATGTGTCCTGCACAACCGAGGACAGTAAGAAACATATGCATATGTGAGCTTTACGCATGTGTCCTGCACAACCGAGGACAGTAAGTAGTATAAGCATACGTAGGTTTACGTATGTGTCCTGCACAACCGAGGACAGTAAGTAGTATAAGCATACGTAGGTTTACGTATGTGTCCTGCACAACCGAGGACAGTAAGTAGTATAAGCATACGTAGGTTTACGTATGTGTCCTGCACAACCGAGGACGCTGGTATGGTAGTCTAGTGGTAGTGTCAGTATGAATCTATTCAACCTTATTCCTTCAATCCCATTCCCAACCCTGGGAATCCCATGCCTTAGTAAGGGTGTGAACTCACCTTGGTTTGCTCGGTATGCTTAATTATGTGCTAGCAATTATTCAATCAAATCCTATAGTAAGCACGTATACTTGATCAGTTCATGTTCGTAATGTTTCATATGCAATTAATACCACAGAGTATGTTCGACAATCGATATCATGCATCATATCACATTAGTACGATCCCTGTTTCTCATCAAGGCTTTCTCAAATTAATCTAACAATAACATTCGCGCATAGCTGGATTAATACACTTTGCATAGTTCACATACGCATTAGAGTTAATCAGGACCGTATTACAGTTAATTCACGCAACGTGGTTATCATACGGAGTCAATCACATTTAACATATCATATTTAACAGTGTTCGTGGCTTAGCAAAGTAACCTTCATATCTTAACAGATTCAACATGTTGTAGCATACATTCATAGTTTCAATTTATCATCACACAAAGCCTTGCCCTATCTAAAACTCAGACAAGAAGTGAGGGTGGGGGTTTCCCCTGTTCAAAAGTCGGACAAAAGTCCATTGGCAATATCTCGGACAAACAAAAAGGAGGTTTCTCCACTTAAAATTCGGACATGAGGATGTGGGGATTAAAAGTCGGACCAAAAAGGGGTTTGGGGTTGAAATTCGGACCAGGGGTGTGGGGGTTTAAAAGTCAAGACAACCCACAACAAAAAAACTCGGACCATTGTTCGGACAATAAAACTCGGACAAGTGAGTTAACAAAAAGTCGGACCATTGGGTTGGGACTTAAAACTCGGACCATCCACTCTCTTGCCAAAGCTCAGACAATAACACCCCTTTGTGCAAAACTCGGACCCTTGCACTATCATGAAACTCGGACAGCATACATGTGATAAAGAACTCGGACCTTCTTGAATCAATAAAAAGTCGGACCCTTGATCCTTTATATCTAAAGTTCGGACAAAGGCACTTAAAGTTCGGACCTTGTTTCATTTACATATAATTCGGACACAACACACATAAAGTTCTGACTTTAATTTCCTTATCAAAGTTCGGATATAACATACAATCTTTAAAACTCAGACAATTACCTTAGGGTTACGAAACTCAGACAAGTATATTCATTAAAACTCTGACTAACATTGCAATCATTCGTTCTTTGAAATTGAAGCAGTTACGTTTCTTCGTTCAACAGTTTCATTCATTGTTCTAAAAACCCTAATTCGTACATTACATGGCAGAATTCAATTCAACAATTAACATCTTCATACAAACAAACGATTGCACGACTAGTCAATCATCATAACACAATAATCGAGAATCAATCAAAGCACAGAACCATCATATGAAAGCTAGGGTTTACAAGTCTCACAATAATCAAGAATTGATACAATCAAACTATCTGTCACACCCCCAAAATCCACCTGCGGAGTATCACCGCTTAGGAGCGTGACTGACCAGGATCAAGCCACCAATCATACAGAACATTATATAAAGTAAAAGTAATTGCAATATAATCCAAGCCAAATCCATATGAAAGGTGTTTCCAAAACATAAGTAAGTTATCATTGTTTAGCGGAAGCGTATTATTGTAAAACCCATAGTAAATAAGTATCAAATATCAAAAGTATTTAACAGGATGATCACGATCCAAGCCCCACAACGACCAGCTCCTCCGTGTGCAAGCTCCATATACCTAACGTCCTGCAAGGCATGTAACAGAGGGTCAACAATTAGTTGAGCGAGTTCACAGAAAGTAAATGCGTAATAGTAAGTTTGTTTGTAACAGGTGGCTCTACTGGGCCGTTAGTATGTACTATTGGTGGGGGCTTCCCACGTTGTATAACCACTAGACTATTCGTGACTATAAGTATCCTTCACAACCGAGGATAGTGATCAGTATGAGTATCCTGCACATCCGAGGATAGTGATCAGTATAAGTATCCTTCACAACCGAGGATAGTGATCAGTATAAGTATCCTTCACAACCAAGGATAGTGATCCGTATAAGTATCCTTCACAACCGAGGATAGTGATCAGTATAAGTATCCTTCACATCCGAGGATAGTAATATGGTAGTCTAGTCATAGTATTAGTAGTGTATCTATTCAACCTTATTCCTTTAAAACCCATTCCCAAGCCCCGGGAATCCCATGCCTTAGTAAGAGTGTGAACTCACCTTGATTTGCTCGGTAAGGATAACTACTTGTTCCATATTAATCAACCAAATCCTAAAGTGGTTACCAGGAGTAGTCAGTTTCTCAATCACGTATCAAATTCAGGTATGCAACAGTCACACTTAATACCATTTTCCCATATCACATAGTAAGCATTTAAATCTTATGCTCGTTTACAACACAAGCACATGTTTCCAACAATGGTTACCACCAATATCAGTTTTACAATCAGTCATCAGTCACTTATCCTACACGGTTCGCGTCTATCACGCGGTCACAGTTTAACATGTAGCACAATTATGTAGACAACAATATTAGGGCCATCATATATCCATTTAATGGTATGGCCACTATTATGTAAATTCATTAGTTGATTTAGTGGTCCACTAGAATGAATTGGTGGGTTGTCACAAGCAATCATTTGGTTCAAGTATAATAAAAACATGTCAGAGACATCACATGAAATTGTTAAACTCAATAGGACTTTATCCATAATACTCAAGTGATTGGAACGTGTCTTGGTTTCAATGACTAAAATAGCGGCCCAACACATGATCAATCCCATAGCCCAAGACAACAGTTCCATGTGATCTTAAATTACATGTGCAACCGAAACCAGCATAGGTAGCCCTGTTACCCCCTTGCGGCCCAATATCAAACGAGTAAGTCTATAAGATGTAGTAATGCGTTTAATCAATATTAAAAACTCAGACCTTGTATAGTAAATAACTCGGATCCCCTATATCACACATAAAGATTCGGACCTTGGGACATCTAAAAAGCTCGGACTACCCTTGCTCATGTAAAAGTCGGACTAGGTATTTTTCATAAAATCGGACAACCATCCCCCTTAAAAAGTCGGACAACCTCAACCCTTGGCAAAAAGTCGGACCTTGCCTATCATATAAAAATTCGGACAATCACTCAATTAATATTAAATAGGTCACATGGCTGCCAGTTATGTTTTTGATTATCACATGGTTATGCCATGATCACAAGTAAATATTATATCAAAAAAAGTAATCAGTTGGATAGTGTGAATAAAGTATATATTTATGAAGCCAAAGTCTGGCCGACAAGTTCATGTTGTTTCCATGCTTCCATTGGACCAAATAATCACAACCTAAGTTTCTCATTGGACCAATCAATCCACAACCTAGTCAACATGTCATTCATGTACTCAACAGTTCAAACAAAAACTTTTCTAATGGACACTTGATAATAAACCAATCACAGCAGAGATCGATCTGTACATATAGATCACCATCAGTCTATGCACGTACAACCCTAGGTCATTTGCTAATCATCATGCATACTTCTAATCAGCTATACAATTTTGAGTAAAAATACAACATGCAAATACTCCAACTCACATTAATCATTACATGATCGCATACCACAATTAATCTACTTTATGCATAACAGAAACGAGCAAGTCAAGAAACCGTAAAAATCAAAATCCACTAACCGAGAGACTCGATCGACAGAGATGATGTTGCCTCGAAAGGGGGGTTTGCATCCACTGCCGTCACTAATGAGGAAGAGGTTAAGGTATTAGGGTTTGCAACTAATCTACCATCCATACATTACACCTAACTTACGTATAAAGAAGGAAAGGGATTTGGGCTGGGCTGCCTAAGGTTAACGGGTTTTGATTAGTGTTAGGGGGGCTGGGCCGGATGATGGTAGCATACATAAATAGATTAGTAAGTTGGGCCGATTTCTTTGTGTGTGAATATGGGTATCAACATCAAGAAACAGTTTAGCGGCGACCCAATGTTACATGTTACAAGTGCGGCCCATTTGTGTAAAAAAATAGTTTGCGGCCCAACCAACTGATTCTAAATTAATTGAACGACACACAAAAGCGTTTAAAATTTCCCGTATAGTAAATTAGTTGAACACACGCTAAAAGCTGTGGGGTTTCAAGCAATGCTAACCTTAATTATCCGGGTTGTCACATTATCCCCAACTTGAAAGAAATTTCGTCCCGAAATTTAGCATGCAGTTACTGAGGAAGCTAGTTAAGTTGCGTGGTTTACTGGTTTTCCTGGGGTGTCACACATCCCCCCGTTGATTTGGAATTTCATCCCGAAATTCTGTTGTAGCTTCAGCCTCAGTAGTAGTTGCATTGTTCTTGAACAACTGGGGATATTTGAGTTTCATTTGATCTTCTCGTTCCCAGGTGAACTCTGGGGCCACGACGGGAGTCCCAACGAACTCGAACAAGAGGGATTCTCTTGTTTTTGAGGACCTTAACATCCTGGTCCGTGATTTCAACAGGTTTCTCGACGAACTGCAACCGCTCGTCGATAGTGCGTTCCTTAAAAGGAATTATGAGGGTCTCATCTGACAGGCACTTCTTCAGATTCGACACGTGGAAGACATTATGAACTGCACCGAGTTCAGCTGGTAGGTTCAGTCTATAGGCTACCTTGCCTATTCTTTCTATGATCTCGAACGGTCCGACATACCGCGGATTTAGTTTGCCCCGATTGCCAAAACGAACCACACCCTTCCAGGGTGAGACTTTAAGTAAAACCCGGCCCCCGACCTGAAATTCCAATGGCTTCCTACGCTTATCCGCGTAGCTTTTCTGGCGATCACGAGCCACCGCCATGCGTTGTCGTATCTGTGCTATTCGTTCAGTAGCGTCAACTACCATTTCTGGACCTGTAATCTGACTATCCCCCACCTCTGCCCAACAGAGAGGTGACCGGCATTTACGTCCGTACAATGCCTCGAATGGAGCGGCTTGAATGCTGGTGTGATAACTGTTATGATACGAAAACTCCACCAGAGGGAGATGCTTTTCCCAGCCGTTGCCGAAATGAATAACACATGCCCGAAGCATGTCTTCAAGAGTTTGAATCGTGCGCTCAGACTGCCCATCCGTCTGAGGATGATATGCTGTGCTCATGTCTAAACGAGAGCCAAACGCTTTGTGCATCGCTTGCCATAGCTCTGACGTGAATCGTGCATCCCGATCCGAAACGATGGATGTGGGCACCCCGTGCCTCGAAACAACTTCTTTAAGGTAGATGTCTGCGAGAGTGGAGAGCTTATCCGTTTCCTTTATAGCCAGGAAATGTGCAGACTTGGTGAGTCGATCCACGATCACCCATATAATATCATTCCCACGCTGGGATCTAGGTAGGCCTGTAACACAATCCATGGAAATCTCTCCCCATTTCCACCGTGGTTGCTGAAGTAGGCCTGCGGGCTTCTGATATTCAACCTTGACTCTTGCACAGGTCAAGCACTTGCCAACATAGGTGGCAATGTGGGCCTTCATGCTAGGCCACCAATAAGTAGTTCTGATGTCGTGGTACATTTTGTCCGACCCTGGATGTACCGAGTAGCGAGACTTGTGTGCTTCGTCCATCACAAGCTCTCGTAAACCGCCATAAAGTGGGACCCAAATACGCCCCGTTACATAGTAGGCGCCGTCTTCCTTTTGTTCCATATGTTGCCTTGATTCGCGTAAGGCTTCAGCTTTGACGTTTTCGGGTTTCAATGCTTCTATCTGAGCAGCTCGTATCTGTGCAGGAAGACTGGACTGAATAGTAAGCTGTAGCGCTCGCACACGCTTAGGTAGGGTGTCCTTTCGACTGAGGGCGTCAGCCACAACATTGGCCTTGCCTGGATGATACTTGATGGCGCATTCGTAGTCGTTCCGTAATTTAACCCATCTCCGTTGACGCATGTTCAAATCCTTTTGCTTAAGAATATACTTGAGACTCCTGTGATCGGTGTAAATTGTGCACCTGGTACCGTACAGGTAGTGTCGCCATATCTTAAGCGCGAAAACAACAGCTCCCAGCTCTAAATCGTGCTTCGTGTAGTTCTGTTCATGAATCTTGAGTTGCCGCGAAGCGTAAGCAATAATCTTATCCCGTTGCATCAATACGCAACCAAGACCCTGTATCGATGCGTCACAATAAACCACGAAGTCATCCATGCCCTCGGGCAGTGAGAGGATAGGTGCGCTGCATAGTCTATCCTTCAAGTACTGAAAAGCAGTTTCCTGCGTATTACCCCCATTTGTAAACGACACCTTTCTGTGTCAGCATAGTAAGTGGCTGCGCGATCTTGGAGAAGTCTTTGATAAACCGCCTGTAGTATCCCGCCAAGCCCAGGAATTGGCGTATTTCTGTTGGTGTACGCGGTGCTGGCCAATTCCTGATCGAATCTACCTTGGATGGATCGACATGAATCCCATCCTTGTTCACCACATGGCCTAGAAAGTGGACTTCACGAAGCCAGAAGTAACATTTTGAACTCTTGGAGTAGATCAGAATGTCGTCGATGAAGACAATGACGAACTTGTCAAGATGGGGTTTGTACACCCTTTTCATAAGATCCATGAAAACTACAGGTGCTTTCGCAAGCCCGAGTGGTATGACAAGAAACTCATAATGGCCGCAACGAGTTCTGAATGCTGTCTTGGAGACGTCCTCATCCTGGACTCTCAGCTGATGATAACCAGACCTTAGATCAACCTTGGAGTAGTAACTCGACCTCTGCAACTGGTCGAATAAGTCGTCAATGCGTGAAAGAGGATAACGGTTCTTCACTTTGACCTGGTTCAGCTCACGGTAATCAATATCACATCCTGAAGGTGCCATCCTTCTTTTTCACCGATAATTGGTATCTAATAGTTCTTGTAGCTCCCCAAGGCGAATAGATAGGTCGGATAAATCCCTTATCCAAGATTCCTGGTAGCTGCGTCGATAGTTCTTCCGATTCTGGTGGAGCTAAGTGATACGGTGCTCGAGCTATGGGTGCTGCTCCTGGAGCGAGCTCGATTTTAAAATTCGTCCTGACGATGCGGCGGTAGACCAGGTAAATCTTTGCGAGACACCTGAGGAAAGTCGCGTACCACTGAATGGTCTTCCAACTTCTTTTCCTTCGCTGATGTGTCAGTAACGAGAGCCGAAATTGCGGTGTGGCCCTTCCGCAAACATTTCTGAGCCTTCAAGAAAGAGGTGATGCCAACCACGGCACCACTCTTGTCGCCTTGAACTTCGAGAGGTTCTTGTCCAGAACGGGGGTTGCGAACAATCTTTTCTTTGCATAGGATTTCTGCTTGTTGTTGCTGCTGGCGATTCCGATTTGCAAGCCGTGGGTTCCTGAATCCTTAGCTTCTGCTGTGCTCTGGCGATCACTATTCTTGTGCTGCTGCTGTGGTAGCGGTAGGAGTAGCGGGAGTAGCAGAAGTGGTAGCGGTAGTAATAGCGCTGATACAACTAGGCGGCCTGTTTTGTTCCACTGCCTGACCCGTGAGGCGATGAGCAAGATGCTGAATGTCTTGGATATTATCGAGGTTAACCGATGTAGCATGGCTCGGAATCTCTGAGGCTAGACCCTTGAGGTATAATTTGATACGCTTGCTTGGAAGGTCCTCCATGGTTGGACACAAGATGGCCAGTTCGTTTGACCGTTTCGTATGAGCTTCAATTTCTTACCCCGTCATTTTCAAATGGTAAGGCTCCACTTCCAACTTGTGGATGTCATCACGCGTGCAATATTCCCTTTTAATGCATTCTTTGAGTTCGTTCCAGGGGTGGCGTTAGCAGCTGCCAACCCTAGTATCTGTACTTGTGGGTTCCACCAGGTTAGCGCGATTCCTTCCAAAGTACCAGTGGCGTACTTGACCCTGCGAGCCTCAGGGCATTCACACATCTCGAATACTGACTCGAGTTTCCCAAACCAATGGAGTAGTCCCACTGCTCCTTCTGTGCCACTGAATGTGCTTGGACGACAGTCCATGAAGTTCTGAAATGTGCAGGCAGGTTGCTATGCGTTCTGACCCGTTACGCGAGAAAGATAGGTCAAGGTTAAGCGCGAGAGTTGGGTCACAAGAGTAGGATCTAACATCCTAGAATAGGTTTGGAATAGCAGGTTATACCTCCTGCTTGTGCGGCTGCAAGCGCCGCAGGAACTTGTTCGTTAATGGGAGCCGTCAACTGGCTTGAGTCATGTCAACACGCCCAGACATGATCGAAAAGTAAAGGTAGCATAAGTATGAATGGTTCGCGAGTAGTGCGATGACAGAAAAGTGTAGGCACATAGGTGTTCTCAAGCAGTATAAAGTAGTGAGTAAAGTAATGTAAGCATACTACGAGCAAAGTTCTATGCAACTCTAGCATGTAGGCAATAAACATAAACCTTATTACCTAGGATGTTGAGTCTTGCACGTGGAGCGATGCGTCGTTGTGGATCGTTGAGAGCACTGTTCTGGTTATAGTCTGGTTTTAATAAAAACGTTTTTCCCCATATTAAAACCAAGTTCTCTATAACCAATGGCTCTGATACCAATCTGTCACACCCCCAAAATCCACCTGCGGAGTATCACCGCTTAGGAGCGTGACTGACCAGGATCAAGCCACCAATCATACAGAACATTATATAAAGTAAAAGTAATTGCAATATAATCCAAGCCAAATCCATATGAAAGGTGTTTCCAAAACATAAGTAAGTTATCATTGTTTAGCGGAAGCGTATTATTGTAAAACCCATAGTAAATAAGTATCAAATATCAAAAGTATTTAACAGGATGATCACGATCCAAGCCCCACAACGACCAGCTCCTCCGTGTGCAAGCTCCATATACCTAACGTCCTGCAAGGCATGTAACAGAGGGTCAACAATTAGTTGAGCGAGTTCACAGAAAGTAAATGCGTAATAGTAAGTTTGTTTGTAACAGGTGGCTCTACTGGGCCGTTAGTATGTACTATTGGTGGGGGCTTCCCACGTTGTATAACCACTAGACTATTCGTGACTATAAGTATCCTTCACAACCGAGGATAGTGATCAGTATGAGTATCCTGCACATCCGAGGATAGTGATCAGTATAAGTATCCTTCACAACCGAGGATAGTGATCAGTATAAGTATCCTTCACAACCGAGGATAGTGATCCGTATAAGTATCCTTCACAACCGAGGATAGTGATCAGTATAAGTATCCTTCACATCCGAGGATAGTAATATGGTAGTCTAGTCATAGTATTAGTAGTGTATCTATTCAACCTTATTCCTTTAAAACCCATTCCCAAGCCCCGGGAATCCCATGCCTTAGTAAGAGTGTGAACTCACCTTGATTTGCTCGGTAAGGATAACTACTTGTTCCATATTAATCAACCAAATCCTAAAGTGGTTACCAGGAGTAGTCAGTTTCTCAATCACGTATCAAATTCAGGTATGCAACAGTCACACTTAATACCATTTTCCCATATCACATAGTAAGCATTTAAATCTTATGCTCGTTTACAACACAAGCACATGTTTCCAACAATGGTTACCACCAATATCAGTTTTACAATCAGTCATCAGTCACTTATCCTACACGGTTCGCGTCTATCACGCGGTCACAGTTTAACATGTAGCACAATTATGTAGACAACAATATTAGGGCCATCATATATCCATTTAATGGTATGGCCACTATTATGTAAATTCATTAGTTGATTTAGTGGTCCACTAGAATGAATTGGTGGGTTGTCACAAGCAATCATTTGGTTCAAGTATAATAAAAACATGTCAGAGACATCACATGAAATTGTTAAACTCAATAGGACTTTATCCATAATACTCAAGTGATTGGAACGTGTCTTGGTTTCAATGACTAAAATAGCGGCCCAACACATGATCAATCCCATAGCCCAAGACAACAGTTCCATGTGATCTTAAATTACATGTGCAACCGAAACCAGCATAGGTAGCCCTGTTACCCCCTTGCGGCCCAATATCAAACGAGTAAGTCTATAAGATGTAGTAATGCGTTTAATCAATATTAAAAACTCAGACCTTGTATAGTAAATAACTCGGATCCCCTATATCACACATAAAGATTCGGACCTTGGGACATCTAAAAAGCTCGGACTACCCTTGCTCATGTAAAAGTCGGACTAGGTATTTTTCATAAAATCGGACAACCATCCCCCTTAAAAAGTCGGACAACCTCAACCCTTGGCAAAAAGTCGGACCTTGCCTATCATATAAAAATTCGGACAATCACTCAATTAATATTAAATAGGTCACATGGCTGCCAGTTATGTTTTTGATTATCACATGGTTATGCCATGATCACAAGTAAATATTATATCAAAAAAAGTAATCAGTTGGATAGTGTGAATAAAGTATATATTTATGAAGCCAAAGTCTGGCCGACAAGTTCATGTTGTTTCCATGCTTCCATTGGACCAAATAATCACAACCTAAGTTTCTCATTGGACCAATCAATCCACAACCTAGTCAACATGTCATTCATGTACTCAACAGTTCAAACAAAAACTTTTCTAATGGACACTTGATAATAAACCAATCACAGCAGAGATCGATCTGTACATATAGATCACCATCAGTCTATGCACGTACAACCCTAGGTCATTTGCTAATCATCATGCATACTTCTAATCAGCTATACAATTTTGAGTAAAAATACAACATGCAAATACTCCAACTCACATTAATCATTACATGATCGCATACCACAATTAATCTACTTTATGCATAACAGAAACGAGCAAGTCAAGAAACCGTAAAAATCAAAATCCACTAACCGAGAGACTCGATCGACAGAGATGATGTTGCCTCGAAAGGGGGGTTTGCATCCACTGCCGTCACAAATGAGGAAGAGGTTAAGGTATTAGGGTTTGCAACTAATCTACCATCCATACATTACACCTAACTTACGTATAAAGAAGGAAAGGGATTTGGGCTGGGCTGCCTAAGGTTAACGGGTTTTGATTAGTGTTAGGGGGGCTGGGCCGGATGATGGTAGCATACATAAATAGATTAGTAAGTTGGGCCGATTTCTTTGTGTGTGAATATGGGTATCAACATCAAGAAACAGTTTAGCGGCGACCCAATGTTACATGTTACAAGTGCGGCCCATTTGTGTAAAAAAATAGTTTGTGGCCCAACCAACTGATTCTAAATTAATTGAACGACACACAAAAGCGTTTAAAATTTCCCGTATAGTAAATTAGTTGAACACACGCTAAAAGCTGTGGGGTTTCAAGCAATGCTAACCTTAATTATCCGGGTTGTCACACTATCAATTAGGGTTTACAAGTATTACAATAATCAATAAACAATTACCTTGAATGATTCTAGAGAAAGAGAGGAATCAAAAGTGATGAATGTCTTGTGCCAATGATGGTGGTGATGATGATTGCTAGGGGATTAGAGAATACAGTACGTGCTTTGGTTTCTTGTGTGAGGTTTAGTGAAGGATTAGGGTTAAGTATTATTTATGTTTCACTAACGACTCTTTACACCCTCTATTATTATATTTCATAATGATGCACCATCTCAAACAATTTCACAGTTTCACCACCAAGTTTATGCATTTGACAAGTCTTTCATAATTAACACATAACCATGCACAATCACACAATACACTTCATTGTATCAAAACGTTACAATTTCACAGCAAACTAATTGTGCAAATAAACAACTAAACAACTAATGAACGTGCAATAAATGCGAAATAAGAATCTTGGAAATTTGAGTTGTCACATTATCCCCAACATGAAAGAAATTTCGTCCTGAAATTTAGCATGTGGTTACTGAGGAAGCTAGGTAAGTTGTATCGTTTACTGGTTTTCCTGGGGTGTCACATCATCCCCCCGTTGATTTGGAATTCCGTCCCGAAATTCAGTAGTAGTCGCTTCAGCCTCAGTAGTGGTTGCATTGGTTCCGAATAACTGGGGGTACTTTTCAGTCATCAGGTCTTCGCGTTCCCAGGTGTACTCTGGGCGACGTTTGGAGTTCCAACGAACTCGAACAAGAGGGATTCTCTTGTTTTTGAGGACCTTAACATCCCGGTCCGTGATTTCAACTGGCTCCTTGACGAACTGCAACCGCTCATCGATAGTGAGTTCCTTAAAAGGAACTATGAGGGTCTCATCTGACAGGCACTTCTTCAGATTCGACACGTGAAATACATTGTGAACTGCACCGAGTTCAGCTGGTAGGTTTAGCTTGTAGGCCACTTTGCCTATTTTCTCAATGATCTCGAACGGTCCGACATACCGCGGATTTAGTTTGCCCCGTTTGCCAAAACGAACCACACCCTTCCAGGGTGAGACTTTAAGTAAAACCCGGTCCCTGACCTGAATTCCAAAGGCTTCCTACGCTTGTCCGCGTAGGCTTTCTGACGGTCGCGTGCTTCCGCCATGCGTTGTCGTATCTGTGCAATCTTTTCCGTGGCGTCCACTACAAACTCTGGACCCGTGATCTGACTATCCCCCACCTCTACCCAACAGAGAGGTGACCGGCATTTACGTCCGTACAATGCCTCGAATGGAGCGGCTTGTATGCTGGTGTGATAACTGTTATTATACGAAAACTCCACCAAAGGGAGATGTTTTTCCCAGCCGTTGCCGAAATCAATAACACATGCCCGAAGCATGTCTTCAAGAGTCTGGATCGTTCGCTCAGACTGCCCATCCGTCTGAGGATGATATGCTGTGCTCATGTCTAATCGTGAGCCAAAAGATTTGTGCATCGCTTGCCATAGCTCTGACGTGAATCGTGCATCCCGATCCGAAATGATGGAGGTGGGCACCCCGTGCCTCGAAACAACTTCTTTAAGATAAACGTCTGCGAGAGTAGAGAACTTACCCGTTTCCTTAATAGCCAGGAAGTGTGCAGACTTGGTGAGTCGATCCACGATCACCCATATGGTGTCATTCCCACGCTGGGATCTGGGTAGGCCGGTAACAAAATCCATGGAAATTTCTTCCCATTTCCATTGCGGTATTTTGGGCTGCTGAAGTAGGCCCGCTGGTTTCTGATACTCCACTTTGACTTTTGCACATGTCAAACACTTGCCGACGTAAGTAACGATGTGGGCTTTCATGCTAGGCCACCAGCATGTAGTTCTGATGTCGTGATACATTTTATCCGAACCTGGATGTATCGAGTAGCGAGACTTATGAGCTTCATCCATCACAAGCTCTCGTAAACCGCCATAAAGTGGGACCCAAATACGCCCCGTTACATAGTATGCGCCGTCTTCCTTTTGTTCCATCGTTGCTTTGAGCCGCGTAAAGCTCCAGCCTTTACGTTTTCTGGTTTCAATGCTTCCACCTGAGCATCTCGTATTTGTGTAGGAAGATCAGACTGAATAGTGAGCTGCAAAGCTCGTACATGCCTAGGTAGAGTGTCCTTTCGACTGAGAGCGTCAGCCACAACATTGGCCTTGCCTGGATGGTACTTGATGGCGCATACGTAATCATTAAGTAATTCGACCCATCGTCGTTAACGCATGTTCAATCCCTTCTGCTTGAAGATATGCTCGAGACTCCTGTGATCGGTGTAAATTGTGCACTTGGTACCGTACAGGTAGTGTCGCCATATCTTAAGTGCAAAAACAACAGCTCCCAGCTCTAAATCGTGCGTCGTGTAGTTCTGTTCGTGAACCTTGAGTTGACGAGAAGCGTAAGCAATAACCTTATCCCGCTGCATTAATACACAACCAAGCCCCTCTATCGATGCGTCACAATATACTACAAAATCGTCCGTGCCCTCTGGCAATGAGAGAATAGGTGCGCTGCAAAGCCTATCCTTTAAGTACTGAAAAGCGGTTTCCTGAGTGTTGCCCCAATGGTAGGTGACACCCTTCTGTGTCAGCAGTGTAAGCGGTTGTGCGATCTTCGAAAAGTCTTTAATGAATCGTCTGTAGTATCCTGCCAAACCCAAGAATTGGCGTATCTCTGTTGGTGTACGCGGTGCAGGCCAGTTCCTGATCGAATCTACCTTGGACGGATCGACATGAATCCCATCCCTGTTCACCACATGGCCTAAGAAGTGGACTTCACGAAGCCAGAAGTCGCATTTTGAAAACTTGGCGTACAGTTGTTCCTTTCGAAGAAGTTCCAAGATAAGACGTAAATGTTGCTCGTGTTCCTCCTGACTCTTGAAGTAGATCAGGATGTCGTCGATGAAAACGATGACGAACTTGTCAAGATAGGGTTTGCACACCCTGTTCATTAGATCCATGAAAACTGCAGGCGCGTTCGTAAGCCCAAATGGCATGACTAGAAACTCGTAGTGACCGTAGCGAGTTCTGAATGCTGTCTTAGAGACGTCCTCATCCCGGACTTTCAGCTGATGATATCCTGACCTTAGATCAATCTTGGAATAGTAACTCGACCCTTGCAACTAGTCGAATAAGTCGTCAATACGTGGAAGAGGGTAGCGGTTCTTCACGGTGACCTTGTTCAGTTCGCGGTAGTCTATGCACATCCTGAAAGTGCCATCCTTCTTTTTCACGAATAATACTGGAGCTCCCCAAGGCGAAGAGCTTGGACGAGTGGAGCCCTTATCCAAGAGCTCTTGTAGTTGCTTCGACAGTTCTTCCAGTTCAGTTGGAGCTAAACGATACGGTGCGCGGGCTATTGGTGCTGCTCCTGGAGCTAGCTCGATTTGAAACTCGACCTGGCGCAGGTAAATCTTCAGGAAACACTTAAGGAAAATCGGGTACAACTAGAATGTCCTCTATTCTCTTCTCTCTCAATGATGCGTCAGTAACAAGTGCTAACATAGCAATGTGGCCCTTTCGCAAACACTTCTGGGCCTTAAGGAAGGAGATGATGCCCACTACAGCACCACTCTTGTCGCCTTGAACTTCGAGAGGTTCTTGACTAGAACGGGGAATACAAACAATCTTCTCTTTGCATAGGATCTCCGCTTGCTGTTGGGATAACCAATCCATCCCAATGACGATGTCGAAACTACCCAAGACTAGGGAATGAGGTTGATGGAGAATGTCTGACCAACTAAGACGAGGTTACAACCCTTGACTACCAGAAGATTGCTGACCAGTGCTCTGATAGTCATCAATCTTTCGCTGCCATGCCGGAGACTGAACTGAAGTTGAACCCTTGGTGAAGGTTCCATCCCACCTTCTCTTGTTGTCACTGGGAATAGCAGAAGTAGTAGTAGTAGCACCAATGCGTCTAGGCAGCTTGTTCCGTTCCACTGCCTGATCTGTGAGGCGATGAGCAAGACGCTGAATGTCTTGGATATTGTCGAGATTAGCCGATGTAGCATGGCTCTGAATCTCTGAGGCTAGACCCTTGAGGTACAAATCGATACGCTTGCTTGGAGGGTCCACCATGGTTGGACACAAGATGGCCAGTTCGTTCGACCGTTTCGTATAAGCTTCAATTTCTGACCCCGTCATTTCAAATGGTAAAGCTCCACTTCCAACTTGTGGATGTCATCACGCGTGCAGTATTCCATTTTAATGCGTTCTTTGAATTCGTTCCAGGGGGTGGCGTTAGCAGCTGCCAACCCTAGTATCTGTACTTGCGCGTTCCACCAGGTTAGCGCGATTCCTTCCAAAGTACTAATGGCGTACTTGACCCTGCGAGCCTCAGGGCATTCACACATCTCGAATACTGACTCGAGCTTCCCAAACCAATGGAGTAGTCCCACTGCTCCTTTTGTGCCACTGAATGTGCTTGGACGACAGTCCATGAAGTTCTTGAATGTGCAGGCAGGTTGCTGTGCATTCTGACCTGTTGCGCGAGAATGATAGGTCAAGGTTAAGCGCGAGAGTTGGGTCACGAGAGTAGGGTCTAACATCCTAGGATAGGTTTGGAATAGCATGTTATACCTCCTGCTCGTGCGGCTGCAAGCGCCGCAGCAACTTGTTCGTGAATGAGGGCCGTCAACTGGGCTTGAGTCATGTTAATACGTCTAGACATGATCTTCATAGCAAATGTAACGTAAGTGAGAGGGGTTCGCGAGTAGTGCGATGACAGAAGAGTGTAAGAACGTAGGTGTTCTCAAGCAATAACAAGTAGTGAGTAATGTAATCTAAGCATACCACGAGCAAAGTTCTATGCAGTTCTAGCATGTAGGCAATAAACATAAACCTTATTACCTAGTATGTTGAGTCTTGCACGTGGAGCGAAGCGTCGTTGTGGATCGTTGAGAGCACTGTTCTGGTTATAGTCTGGTTTTAATAAAAATGTTTTCCCCGTATTAAAACCAAGTTCTCTATAACCAATGGCTCTGATACCAATCTGTCACACCCCCCCCCCCTAAATCCACCTGCGGAGTATCACCGCTTGGGAGCGTGACTGACCAGGATCAAGCCACCAATCATATAGAACAATATATATAGTAAAAGTAATTGCCATTAAACCAAACCAAATCCATATGAAAGGTGTTCCAAAACATAAGTAACTTATCATTGTTTAGCGGAAGCGTATTATTAAAACCCATCACAATAATGTATCAAATGTCGTAAGTGTTTAACAAGACAATCACGATCCAAGCCCACAACGACCAGCTCCTCCCTGTGCAAGCTCCATGTATCTAACGACCTGCAAGGCATGTAACAGAGGATCAACAACTAGTTGAGCGAGTTCACAGAAAGTAAATGTGTAATAGTAAGTTTGTTTGTAACATGTGGCTCTACTGGGCCGATAGTATGTTCTATTGGTGGGGGCTTCCCATGTTGTATAACCACTAGACTATTCGTAACCATAAGTGTTCTTCACAACCGAGAACAGTAGTACGTACAAGCTTTACGTAGGTTTACGTAAGTATCCTTCACAACCGAGGATAGTAGTAAGTATAAATACACGCAGGTTTTACGTGAGTATCCTTCACAACCGAGGATAGTAGTAAGTATAAGTATACGTAGGTTTACGTATGTGTCCTGCACAACCGAGGACAGTAAGAAACATATGCATATGTGAGCTTTACGCATGTGTCCTGCACAACCGAGGACAGTAAGTAGTATAAGCATACGTAGGTTTACGTATGTGTCCTGCACAACCGAGGACAGTAAGTAGTATAAGCATACGTAGGTTTACGTATGTGTCCTGCACAACCGAGGACAGTAAGTAGTATAAGCATATGTAGGTTTACGTATGTGTCCTGCACAACCGAGGATGCTGGTATGGTAGTCTAGTGGTAGTGTCAGTATGAATCTATTCAACCTTATTCCTTCAATCCCATTCCCAACCCTGGGAATCCCATGCCTTAGTAAGGGTGTGAACTCACCTTGGTTTGCTCGGTATGCTTAATTATGTGCTAGCAATTATTCAATCAAATCCTATAGTAAGCACGTATACTTGATCAGTTCATGTTCGTAATGTTTCATATGCAATTAATACCACAGAGTATGTTCGACAATCGATATCATGCATCATACGTCAGTTAATCACATTAGTACGATCCCTGTTTCTCATCAAGGCTTTCTCAAATTAATCTAACAATAACATTCGCGCATAGCTGGATTAATACACTTTGCATAGTTCACATGCGCATCAGAGTTAATCAGGACCGTATTACAGTTAATTCACGCAACGTGGTTATCATACGGAGTCAATCACCTTTAACATATCATATTTAACAGTGTTCGTGGCTTAGCAAAGTAACCTTCATATCTTAACAGATTCAACATGTTATAGCATACATTCATAGTTTCAATTTATCATCACACAAAGCCTTGCCCTATCTAAAACTCAGACAAGAAGTGAGGGGGGGGGGTTTCCCCTGTTCAAAAGTCGGACAAAAGTCCATTGGCAATATCGCGGACAAACAAAAAGGAGGTTTCTCCACTTAAAATTCGGACATGAGGATGTGGGGATTAAAAGTCGGACCAAAAGGGGGTTTGGGGTTGAAATTCGGACCAGGGGTGTGGGGGTTTAAAAGTCAAGACAACCCACAACAAAAAAACTCGGACCATTGTTCGGACAATAAAACTCGGACAGGTGAGTTAACAAAAAGTCAGACCATTGGGTTGGGACTTAAAACTCGGACCATCCACTCTCTTGCCAAAGCTCGGACAATAACACCGCTTTGTGCAAAACTCGGACCCTTGCACTATCATGAAACTCGGACAGCATACATGTGATAAAGAACTCGACCTTCTTGAATCAATAAAAAGTCGGACCCTTGATCCTTTATATCTAAAGTTCGGACAAAGGCACTTAAAGTTCGGACCTTGTTTCATTTACATATAATTCGGACACAACACACATAAAGTTCTGACTTTAATTTCCTTATCAAAGTTCGGATATAACATACAATCTTTAAAACTCAGACAATTACCTTAGGGTTACGAAACTTATACAAGTATATTCATTAAAACTCTGACTAACATTACAATCATTCGTTCTTTGAAATTGAAGCAGTTACGTTTCTTCGTTCAACAGTTTCATTCATTGTTCTAAAAACCCTAATTCGTACATTACATGGCAGAATTCAATTCAACAATTAACATCTTCATACAAACAAACGATTGCACGACTAGTCAATCATCATAACACAATAATCGAGAATCAATCAAAGCACAGAACCATCATATGAAAGCTAGGGTTTACAAGTCTCACAATAATCAAGAATTGATACAATCAAACTATCAATTAGGGTTTACAAGTATTACAATAATCAATAAACAATTACCTTGAATGATTCTAGAGAAAGAGAGGAATCAAAAGTGATGAATGTCTTGTGCCAATGATGGTGGTGATGATAATTGCTAGGGGATTAGAGAATACAGTACGTGCTTTGGTTTCTTGTGTGAGGTTTAGTGAAGGATTAGGGTTAAGTATTATTTATGTTTCACTAACGACTCTTTACACCCTCTATTATTATATTTCATAATGATGCACCATCTCAAACAATTTCACAGTTTCACCACCAAGTTTATGCATTTGACAAGTCTTTCATAATTAACACATAACCATGCACAATCACACAATACACTTCATTGTATCAAAACGTTACAATTTCACAGCAAACTAATTGTGCAAATAAACAACTAAACAACTAATGAACGTGCAATAAATGCGAAATAAGAATCTTGGAAATTTGAGTTGTCACAATGTGCAAATGTGACACATATTTATACAAATCCCAAGTATGAAACACAATATTTCATTGATTTGGTTTTTGTTTGATGGTCACGGAGGCACAGGTGTTACAGTCTCCCCTACTTTAGGAAATTTCGTCCCGAAATTTATTCGTAGGAGTCTGTCTGTGACTTTATGTCAAATAACCACCAGAGATATGCAAGGCATAATCCTGTCATTTCCCTAACAGACATTCTTCAGAAACGAAAACGAACGGACGAAGTTATTTTTCTCAACGAGTATTCTTCAGAAGCGGAAATGAAGGAATAAACGAACGGAGATTCATTTCCTCAACGGACAATCTTCAGAAACAAAAATGAACAGACGGGGTCATTTTCAACGGGTGCTTCATTAGAAACGGAAATGAAAAGGATAATCAAACGAATACTCATTTCCTCGACGGACAATCTTTAGAAACAAAAATGAACAGATGGAGTCATTTTCAACGGGTGCTTCATCAGAAATGGAAATGAAATGGATAATCAAACGGATATTCATTTCCTCAACGGACAATCTTCATAAACAAAAATAAACAGATGGATTCATTTTCAACGGTTGCTTCATTAGAAATGGAAATGAATAGGGTAAACAAACGGATATTCATTTCCTCAACGGACAATCTTCAGAAACAAAAATGAACAAACGGAGTCATTTTCAATGAGTGCTTCATCAGAAACGGAAATGAAAAGGATAATCAAACGGATATTCATTTCCTCAACGGACAATCTTCAGAAATGAAAATGAACAAACGGAATCATTTTCAACGGGTGCTTCATCAGAAATAGTAATGAAAAGGATAATCAAACGGATATTCATTTCCTCAGCGGACAATCTTCAGAAACGAAAATGAACAGACGGAGTCATTTTCAACGGTTGCTTCATCAGAAATGGAAATGAATAGGGTAAACAAACTGATATTCATTTCCTCAACGGACAATCTTCAGAAACAAAAATGAACAAACGGAGTCATTTTCAACGGTTGCTTCCTCAGAAACAGTAATGAAAAGGATAAACAAATGGATATTCATTTCCTCAACGGGCAATCTTCAGAAACGAAAATGAACTGACGGAGTCATTTTCAACGGTTTCTTCCTCAGAAATGGAAATGAAAAGGGTTAACTCTAGATACATGACAAAACTTGTTGTGGTTTCTGTGCACTAAATTCCATAATGATGTACGCGTCCATAATTACATAATTCCTTGCACAGTCTGCACAGTGCATTTCATAATGTGTATAGGAAGAAAATCAAACGAATAATCCTGTGGTGATTTAACTAGGCTACAATAAAGTCTCTTTAACTAGGTCACCAAAGGATCTTTTAATTAGATCAACGAACAATCTCTTGAACTAGACCACCAGAGGCACTCTTTAACTATATCAACACATGATATCTTTAACTAGATTGACGAATCAATCTTTTTAACTAGATCAACGAATGATCTCTTTAACTAGACCACCAGAGGTCTCTTTAACTATACCTACACATGATATCTTTAACTAGATTGACGATTCAATCTCTTTAACTAGATCGACGGATGATCTCTTTAACTAGACCACCAGAGGTCTCTATAATTATATCAACACATGATATCTTTAAATAGATTGACGAATCAATCTTTTTAACTAAACTCCTCAAAAGGAATCCTTAACTATATCAACGGAGGATGTCTTTAACTGGATTGACGAATCAATCTCTTTAACTAAACTACTCAAGAGGAATCTGTAACTACATCATCACATGATGTCTCTAAACTTTGGAATAGTACTTTATAATCCAAGGGACTCAACTACAATGTAGAAGTCCATTAAGGATTTAAGATAGTACCTTTGGATATTCTACTATGAATCCCTTATACGAAGATGGAAGATTATACGAGGATTTGGATAGCAAAAAAGTTTGGATCACACAAAAACATAAAAGGGAACACATAAGCACATAATCACATAATTGATTAACTTGACCTTTAATAGTTATCTTTGGACACGGACATTTAAAGCACACCAGGCATCCAATCCGTGGATTTCATTTGGCACTTTAATAAATTTCAAGAATCTATCTATGAAGATAGGAAAATCTTAATAGGAATTCGGCTTTGTCCTTATTGAATCATAATGTATGTATTGAATCATACCAAGAATTCAATTAAGGGCTTCGACGAACGATACCCATCCACAAGGATCTAATTATAGAAAGATCCTACATAGAATTTGGAATTTATGTAACGAGAGGTGTTCCGACACCTTGCACTGGGCGTGCTTAAGTCGATACACAAGGTAGAAAGTTCATGAGGTTGAGGCGCTAGATATGCCAAGGCGACATATGAAGCAGAATTTGAAGGTTGAACAGTAGCAGGATTTATAACAGCTTTGCTTTGGATTGCAAAGCGGCACTTGTTAATCAAGTTTCCCATCGTTCACTGTGGGTACATTTGAAACAGGGTATTTGATTCGGATGATGACGGTGGCATTGATTGCACCAAGGAGCAGTTCCCTTATACGGCTTCATCCCTGAGGCGAGTCATGGTGATAGCTAAATCAACGGTCCTCTGGAGTACGACACCTATTCGCTGGGTAATTGCAGCACCTGGTTCGGACATTTGAGTGTTGTTGCGATGAAGAGGCATCTTGAAGATAATGGGAGGCATAGGAGGAAACAAGCAAAAGATAGTCAAAAGAGAATGACAACGCATGAAGATTGTGACCATTTGTTTGTTACCGAAGGCAAACAAATGAGACGGTGACTAATCAAAGTAAATGGGTCAATATAATGTATCGCGAATACATGCTCGCCTATAAGTGGACACTCACCCCAAGATTTCCCAGGTAAGAGTGACTGGTCCGATACTGCGGATTTGTACGAACACTCTAGCCTTAGACAGAAGACCCAGGATACAGGCACCCACTCTTCCAGTTTGCACATGTTCACACTATTTAGACCCAAACTTTGACGAGATTTTGAAAACTTAAAGGGTTAGAAACCATATAACAAGGGGTTCAAAACCTAGTAATCAATCATCGTAGCACAGATGATTAGTTTTCAAAGCGGATTCAAATTTTGTGTTCTTATTGTGGTTGTCACCTAAGGATAGGCGACAGTATTGTTTTATGACTAAACGCAAGTAAACTCGCGTTAGGGTCCTAGGAAGGTTATAGTCTAGGTCAAAGCATTACTAATAACGTAATTCCCTATAACCATTGGCTCTGATACCAACTTTTCTGTCACACCCCGACCACGTAAAACAACAAAACGTGGCGGAAACGTCGGGGAGTGTTGTAACAGAATCATTGTTTCACAACCAAGGAATAAATAATTTCATTTTATTAAATCAAATGTATTACATTACATCAACAAACATAAACAAAATAGTCTTTCATTGTTATTAAGTCACTAAGGCCTCGTCCATTCCTATGTGAGCTGTAGGATCGTGTGCTGACCCAAAACAAGTCGATCAGAGGCGTTCTAAACAATATGAAGGGCTGAAACAATCATATTGAGTAATTCAGCAAGATTTTCACTAATAACTGTCTTGTATATTGATTTGTGAGCGATTATAGATCTGAAGACACTTCGATAGAGCTTCACCGTCGGAAAACACTATGCTAATTCCGTTCCAAATGAAATGGAAAGACCACTATTTATAGATGACCTAATTCCGTTTGAAACACACTCAAACGGAATTAACTACAAGCGAAATTACACATTCAAACGATATTAACTAATTCCGTGCGGAATTACTTCAGGTCTCCTTCAAGCGAAATTAGCCTCTGAAGCGGAATTAAATTTTCGCTTTGATTTCTTGATCTTCGTGCCATGAATAATGCAAGACTCGATACAAGACGAAGTCGACTGACGTATGCACCAACAGACTCCCCCTCGGATGTTGACGAGTCTCAAGTGTCGAGTCTTCAATGTCTTCAGCCTTTATCAGTCTGTCTGCTCTTTTCTTTTCATCAGCACCAACATACTCTCCTCGAACAATCTATACTCGGATGTCTTCAGACTCCCCCTTTTGATTTGCTGGGATCGCAACCTGGCTTTTTGAAATCACAGAGTCTTCAGGTATCGGAACCTGGCTTTCCTGCGCATTCTCTACCTCACAATCAATTTCACAAATTTAACATTTTACAAATTTATACATCCAAACTTCTCCTCAAATTTATCTATACTGATTGAACATTTGATGAACCTCTTGAAAACAATCATTCAAAATATTATCGATTAAGAACACAAACTCCCCCTCACAAAATAATCATCATGTTTAGCACTCGGAATTTTGAAAATCAGCTCTTCAACATCAGTTGTCGAAAATCTTTTTGGATTTTTAAAAAATTTATGCTAAAACACACTAAAAATCTTTTTGGATTTTTTGAATTAACTGAAATGCAATAAAGAAATATTTATAGACAATCTTTTTGTGAATTTGTGTAAGAGGATCATATCAGTTTTTGAGACAAAACACCAATACCATTAAGCTTTAGACATTTTAAGTTCTAAATGATTCACCTAGATTATCAGATAAATCTCTACACAAAGTTCAACTGTTTCGAGATACGAGATTAATGTTTTAATTACTTGACTTATTCGCGTGTCCCACCTCAGAATATACTCCCGTATTCAGATTTATATATTCAATCTTACAGGTGAGTGTACACTAGTGATATCTGTAAACGGGTAAATGCGAAACCGTGAGAGCTCAGGTCAGAACTTCCGTTCAGCAGAGACATGACGGTTCGACTTTCAGTGTGTCCCGTTTGGGGATCTTTTCTTCAACTGCCATTGATACATATCTTTCGATAATTCTCAATTTTTTAGCAGCGGGCTGGCTTTAAGATTAAAGCTTATGCAAAGCATTATACGAGGACTAGGCTATTGCTCCCGCAAAATTAGAAGTCCTGGTATAATACCCCATATATCACCATGCACAAAGACCTAGTATGTCAGAAACAGAAAATCTTTCAAACAAGATTTCGGGGGTTACCCATATATCCGAGAGATGTTCCCCACGAGTTAAGTAAGCATTTGACTGTATGTTTATATCTCGAAAACAATCTACTAAATGAGTAAAAAACTGCTGACACATCATTAGAAAAATCATTTATCACCTTTTGATTTTCCAAATCTTTAGCATGTTGTGATAGTCGACTGATGTACTATCATTTCCTCTTTTCACGACCAAACTCATTTTGAAATTTTCTAATGTTTTTGACTTTTTCTGATTTTCTAATGTTTTTGGATTTTCTGAAATTTCTTACTCCCCCGAAAATTCAAAAACATTTAAAGAAACTTGAAAACAAACTATACAAGAAAATGACAAACTGATGTGTCGAGCTTCAGATCTTCATCCACTTGGCATAAACAATTAGAACTCCCCTTTACAACAAACTATTTTCTCATTATGATTTCAAAACACTTAAGTTTGTTTTAATCAAAATGATTTTTCTGGAAAATAAGTTCGTTGATTTTTAAACCACTTGTTGGTTAGGGATTCATCATATTGTTCTTTTAAAACCACTTGTAAGAATAACCATCAACCACTAGTATGAAAGATAAATCAAGTACAATTTAATGTGCCTGATTAATCTTGAAGATTAAGTACCACTTGTAAGAAAAATGCCGATACCTACTCCTCACTTACCAACCTGGGAGTTCCGGCATAGTCAGGATTTTACTTGTGAAAACCTGCCATCCAAGCCTGACTGAACTTGGATGTTTCCTCTTCAACTTCACTTGGGTAAAATGTTGCCTTCTTTGTTTCATAAAAGTCCTTTACCCCTTTGGCCTTTCCCTCAACCATTTTTCCAAAAATCTTTTTCACATTTCCGTTAAAAACTTTCTCAACATCAAAATCATTCTTCTCAGAATAAAATTGATTTGAGATCTCAACTTTCCCAATTTTTGAATTAAAATTCTCAGCCTTCAATGGTGGAAAATTAACATAATCCACTGGAGGCACTGAGTTTTCTTCTTTAACCTCTACCTGTGGCTCCACTGATTTTGTGGAATCAGATTCATCGCCACATTTCACATCAGACTTCTTAACAACCCACATTTGGTTGTGTTTAGCTCTCTTTTTATAAAAATGTTTCTTTGAGCACTCACCAACTTCATATGTTGAATTTTCAAAAATTTTGATTTTTTCAGTTGGTGGTTCATTTTTCTCAACAACTTTTTCTTTGAGTTTTTTAGAGACTTCCTGTTTTGTCTATGTAACTTGAGAATAGTTCCATGCAATGTGACCAACTTCATTGCACTTGTAACAGGTTCTAGTCGCCTTTCTATGAAAGACTCCAGTCCCCATTCTCTCTTGCTTCTGAATAATGAATTCTCTGTTTGATTGTTTCCAGAATGAGCTTTTTTATTCCTCTTCACAGCTTGTCCCTGAAACAAATTTTGTATTTGTTTTAGAAATTTTCTCATTTTTATAATTTTCAGGTAGAACGAAACCTAAACCTTTCTTTTTGAAATTATCGTTATGGTTTGGTTTCTTTTCAAAAACAAGAACCAGAACTGTAACCCTTTTTCTTGTTTAATCGCTGTTGAACTCTTGAAGTGTACTTTTTAGGTTTTACAGTAAGATTTACATCTTTTATTTCAGAAATATTGATTTCTGTTAATTTGAAAACCTTTTTGATCATTTCAGGTTTGATACCTTTTATTGGAAATTCTTTATCAGAATATAATTTGTCAGAATCATTCAAAGTATATGCAACTTCAAATGTTTCCTCATTCAAATTAGATTTTGATAGAAAAAACTCTTTAGTATAAACCCGTTTAACCGACGATTTTGGACTGTCAATTGATGATGATCTCGGACTTTCCGACTCAGACTTTGACTCCGACTCCTCATCTGTATCCAAATCCTGATCAACCACCTTTTTTATTAACTCGGACTCATGATCAGTGTCAGATGATGTGAACGTGACGTCAATATTTTCTGGTAATTCATCAGTTGTTTCGGATTTTAACTTTATATTGACAACCTTTTTGACTTGCTCCTCGTTCGGTTTTCTAGGAGAATTCCCTTCCCAAATCGGTGGCGGACACTTGTTATAACTAACACTTTGTTTCTTACCAGTGTCCTTCTTTGGCTTCTCTTCTTGAAATGCTTCAAAACCTACAACAGTTGGATAAATTCGGTCAATGAGATAATCAGAACTAGAATAACTTTGCAACAGTCTTCTAATTCTTTCATTTTCAATTTTCTCAGTCTCCAACTCTTGTTTCAGCTTGGCACATTCCTCAATGTAATGATTTATAGCTTTTTGCTTCGGCATCATCACAACATTCATCATGGTCAGTGCATCTTCTCTTTCAGAATTTGTCTTTTGAAGACCAGTTATTGTTCTATTTAGCACATCATATGATTCTTTCACATAATTGAGATTGAACAGTAATTGTTCTTTCATCTTCTCAAACTCAGCTAACTTTTCATCTTTTGCTGCACATTCCTTCCAAGATTCTAAACACTTTAAGCAAGGCTTGATGACTTCCACAATCTTTTCTTCTTCAATGATCTTCTTAGCTTCAACAATTTTTTCTTCTTCAATCACCTTTTCTATTTCAACAATCTCCTCAGCAACAATTTTAATTTCTTCATTTTGAACAGTCTCATCTATTTGAGCAACACTTTCATACTTCATTTTCTTTTGTTCTTTTGCTGTCTCCTTCAGCTTCTCCAAACGATCTGCATTTATGTTTGCGAAAATTCTTGTCATCTTTTAGTCATGACTCATATTCCGAGTCTTTTGACTTTCTATTTCGCATTCCTGTTTCTTAGTCTACGCATGCATTTAATTCCTTACCCATCAACCGGGTGTTTTACCGAAATCGAAATTGAAAACTTTTAGGAGATAGATGAGTTTTTGCAACATTAATATGTCTTTCTTCCTCATCATCACCACTGTCATCAGTTGGTGATTGATCAAAATCTATTGTCTTTTCAGAACTATCATCTGAAGAACCAGAATCAGATGGTGTTTGATCAAAAACAGTTGCTCTTTCTAAACTTTCATCTGAACTTTGTGAACTTTCATCTGATGAAACAGACTCTTCTTCTTGATTATTCACATTAACACCAACCACTTTCATCCACTTTGTAAACAAATCTGGTTCTTTCACAATTTTAGCAATGAAAGCTTTAAACTCCCCATTCTCATCCACAACCATATCCCAGCTAAATCCTTCTGCTAATTTTTCATCATCTTGATTGATTAGGCATGCTTTGTTGTCGGGTGAAATGTATTTATCCCAACTGAAATTTTCTTGATTCACCAAACATGCTCTCTTTGAAGAATCTTCTATTACTTTTCTACCATGAGCCACTTGTGGTTCTTGTTGTTGTTGACCGACTTGTTGATATATGGCTTTCCGATAGTAATCATCTTTTCCGAATGGATTCTTTGCTTCACTTGCCTCTCGATTTTTGCATTCCCTCTTGAAATAACCTTTCTCCCTGCATCGAATACAGGTAACTTTAGATTTATCAAAACCTAAAGTAGAAACATGTGCATCCAGAAAATCATTTCTTCCTGTAATCATTTTAAATTTTTTAGCTCTTCTCAAGACACTAGCTAGACACCATTTGATATCCATGAGCTCCATTTCTTCAGCATCTATCTGATCGTAATCCTCTTTTGTTAGCATAGGATTTCCGATCCTTCCTGCAACCAAACCTTAGCACAGTCGCAAGTAATGCCATGTGATCTTTTGCAATTTCTTCAGAAAAACTTTGACCATCTAGAAGATTCAATGCAATGTTGCACTGTATCACACAACCATTTCCACTTTTTGTACTTTGAGAGTGGAAACTTGAAGTTGAACTTTTTGGATTAACACTCGGATATGAAGAAAATCCACTGCTGTTGTTTCGAATTTGATCAACATTTCCAGATGAGTTTCCAGCACTAAAAGCAGTTTGAAGTTTTGGACTCGATTCAGCCTCTTGAACACTGCCTTTGTAATACATTTTCACATCTTGTTGACCACTCGGATTATTCATCCTCGCAATCTTTTACTGTTCAAGATCTTGACCTCAATCTTCTCGATGAACTGAGAAATCATCAAACCATCATATTCTCCGGTGTTCTTTAAGATCATCAAAAATGTACCCCACTCTTTCTGAGGTAAAGCGTCAGCTAACTTGTCGACCCATTCCTCTCGATCTTTGGTTATGCTTAACATTGACATAGATCGCACTAAGTGGCAATATCTTTCAATTAATTTCTTTGTATCTTCCCCTGGCAAACTTGTGAAAAGATCAAATTCTTTCTTAAGCAGTGCCTTTTTACTCTTAATCATCTTAATAGCTTGCTGAAGTAGACTAATCGTCATCTTTTTAGCTTTGTACATGTCTCGTTCTTTGTCATTGAATTCTGAAATTGTTTTTTCAACTTGCAGTTCAGTACGTGGTAATACATACTTCTTCAAAATACACTCCCAAGATCTCAAATGATTAGCTTGAACCCAGTTTTCAAACCGATCTTTCCATCCGTAATACTCCTCAATGCTCATTAGCTTCGGGGATTTTTGCATAGTTCCAGTCTCATTTTCCAAGTTCATGTCTTGAGCAATCGAAGCTGGAGTAGTCGAGGATGTGGCAAATGCGTTGTAGAATTCTTCACTCATGATTAGGTAACACGTTTATCAAGAGAAACACTTCTCAAACGAAATTAATGTCTCAAACGGGATTACTTCAAACGAGATTACCTTCAAGCGAGATTACCTGCACACAAACTTCAAACGGGATTAAGCTTTCAAACAAAATTAAGATTTTCAAATGGAATTAACTAATTTCGCTTGAATAGAACAAACGAGATCTATTTTCGCGTGGAATTAGATACCAGTTTCAAACGAAATTATGCTTTGAAACGAAATTATAATTTCGTTTGAACGGATTCAAATGTAATTATTAATTTCGAACGGAATTAGTTATGATCTCAAACGGAATTATGTTCAAGCTGTAATTCCGTGCGGAATTATGATACTCTTTCAAACGGAATTATGCTGATGTCATAATTTCGCTCCAACTGTTCAAACAGAATTACAATTTTTTATCAGATTTTGATTGAATTAAGGTCCAATTTTCTCAAGGATTTGTTAAAATATAATTCCGATTATAATGTATGAAATTCAGATCATTTTGACCATTAAAACTTGTTCAATTGATAAAAGAAGGTGTAGAAGAGAGAAAACGAGATGAAATCAAGCTGAAAATGGCAGAACTCCTCCTCCTGGGCTCTGATACCACATGTAGGATCGTGTGCTGACCCAAAACGAGTCGATCAGAGGCGTTCTAAACAATATGAAGGGCGGAAACAATCATATTGAGTAATTCAGCAAGATTTTCACTAATAACTGTCTTGTATATTGATTTGTGAGCGATTACAGATCTGAAGACACTTCGACAGAGCTTCGCCGTCGGAAAACACTATGCTAATTCCGTTCCAAATGAAACGGAAAGACCACTATTTATAGATGACCTAATTCCGTTTGAAACACACTCAAACGGAATTAACTACAAGCAAAATTACACATTCAAACGATATTAACTAATTCCGTGCGGAATTACTTCAGGTCTCCTTCAAGCGAAATTAGCCTCTGAAGCGGAATTAACTTTTCGCTTTGATTTCTCGATCTTCATGCCATGAATAATGCAAGACTCGATACAAGACGAAGTCGACTGTCACACCCCCTAAATCCACATGCGGAGTACCACCGCCTGGGGGCGTGACTGACCAGGATCCAGCCACCAATTATACTGAGCAATTTAATAAATAACATAAGTAGCATTCACCAACCACAGGGTTAGCAAATATCATAACCAAAGTTCAAAAGTTCTAGGTTCAAATAATAGTTTAGGTATGTAGCGGAAGCATAGACAAAAATAGTTTAAAACAAAGTTCATAGTTCAAGTTTATTTAGAACCCAACACAAGGGTTAGACGACCACTACACATCCCCAAGCTGCAAGCTCCTGAGTCACTGGGTACCTGCAAAGCATGCAGTAGGGTATCAACATAATGTTGGCGAGTTCACGAGGTGTCAAGTTTTAGTTTTCGAAAACGTAAGTTGTTTAGATAAAGCATTTATAATCACATTATGGGGAGCTACCCCATCTGTAAGCTCACTAAACTGTCGATACCGAAACTGACGACGTAAAGTTGTTGTACCCCGAGTCAATATCTATCGTCATTGACCAAGATGCAAGGTCTACTAGTTCACGCCCGATCCCCCCGGTCACGGTGTGAGGTTGTCAAACCTAATAGCGCTATCAACTAATAACCCGTTCGCCCCCGGCGATTAATCGGTACTGTAAGCAGGGACTTAATGTGATAGAGTTTCGTTTAGTTTTACTAGTTGTGATTTATAAATAATATCCAAACGTATCTCCCCTGGAGATAGTAATTTAAAAGTACCCATTCGTATTTCCCCCGGAAATGACAGTTCGAAAGTGTTTTTCCCAAAGTTGGCTGTTTGTCCGTGTCCCTCCCTGGGACGCATGCTTTTAGTGTGTGAACTCACCTTGGGTTGCTCGGCAGATTAGGTTACTTGGTCAAGCACGCTGGTCACCACGTCCTAGCATGGTTACCAGTATAGGTCAGGTTTGGGTACAGAGATGTTACGTATATTTTACACATAACTTAACACATAGCATGCATAACATACAATTGTCATTTATGTTATTGGGCCTGTTCCAATCCTCAAACATTCAATCAGCACATAATACAGTAGCACAGATACAAGCCCAAAACACATTGTCACATTTGGTGGCCCAATAACTGAGTCAGACAGCCCAATCAAGACTAAGTGGTCTCGACTCGAGAACATGCGGTCTCGAGTCGCAACCAGGAGGTCTTGAGTCATAGACGTTCGGTCTCGAGTAGTGCAGGCTTAAGTCGCAACCTTAGAGGTCTCGAGTCCAGTCTCGAGTTATCACTATGTGGTCTCGAGTCGCAATCACCGCGGTTTCGAGTCGCAACTGGATGGTCTCGAGTCGAAACAAGAGGTCTCGACTCGTTTGCCTGCTGATTCTGGTACATCTGCGAGACTTGTACTAACCAATAGAATTTCATGTTCATGATTTTCTGTACTATCCAATGAGGGTTCACAAACATGTTTTCATTTCTAAACTTTGTTCAAAACAGATCAAAACACACAATTTCAAACATTCAAACACATTCAACACCCATTCATATCATATACATATAGTTCATCACTAGGGTTTTATCATTCATCTTTATATTCAAAGCTTGTGCATAAATCCCCAATACCGCAACATATAACACGAGATTTGTGAACAAGAATCATGTGACATATATCCTAATATCAAGACAATCTTGTAAACCATCATTAAACACAATATTTGTCCTATTTTATCTAACATGAATCGGATGGTCATAAGCATCATCTATTATTTATCATTCAAAGCACAATAGTTCACATCTCATTCCTCATTTAATCATTCAAAACAAACATCCATTAACCAATTCATTTGATCAACAAGGTGGTATTATTATGTATTCTAGATCATCAAGGATTAAACAAACCATAGGGCACTAACCGGCTGGATATGGAGAGTGTATGGAGGATCGGTGAAGAAAGTTCCCGAGTGATGATTGTGACACCCCGTTGAAACATTCTCACCTATACCAGCTTGATAGTGGCTGCCTTAACTTTCGGGACGAAAGTTCTTAAAACTTGGGGATAATGTGACACTCTAGGTTTTCCCGAGCAACTATCTTGTAGTGACATCGTGTGTATATATATATATATATATATATATATTATTAAATGAAAATGGTGTTTGAGCTTGATATGCTATGTGATCCTTGTGTTAAGTCTTGTGCTGATAATGTGTACGTATGATAAACAGATACACATATGCATGATGAACCGAGACTAAAAAGGGGCCAACTCGAGACCACTCGGTCTCAAGTGACCCATAACAGTTGGACCACAGGCACTTGAGCCCACTCGTGTCACACCCCGACCGCGTATAACATGCAACCGCGGCGGAAAACGTCGGGGAGTGTTGTGGACAGAATTAATTGTTATACAACCATGGAAATTAAAGTTACATTTTATTTATTAAACACGGGTGTTACATTGTCTTAAAAGGGAGTACAGAATTCAAAACATAGTTATACTAGTTCTATCTTCACTTTTAGTCTCTAAGGCACAGGTCCGCCCTAGTATCGTGATCAACATCTTATGGAAAAGCTCCTGAAAACACATGTGAAAGTAGGTACGTCAGCATAAAAATGCCTGTGAGATACATAGGTTTTGTGAAAGTGGGATTCATGACTTGAGTTTTAAAGAAATGTTTTAATAACAGTCAGTCATGAACCTTATAATTTGTGTCGCTTTGTAAACCATTTGAATAGCGTTGATATCAGATGATATGTATAGATAAACGTAAGGTTAAATGAATAACCTAGTAAAATGAGTTGAATAAGATAAGTTGTTTTGTAAGACAATGTTTTATGAAAAGTATGTTATTTGTATAAAATGTATTATGTCTAAACTGAAATGATTTAGATAACGCTAAGATATGTAATATTATACAAACATTTATATATAGGAAGTACCAGCGGCGTATCCACCATGTTTGCATCATATTACATACTCCACGTTACTCAAACCATTTACCCAAACCATCCACCATGTAAGATTGTTCTTGTATAACTCAATTGTCAAGTGTTATTGTGTAAATCATGTCAAATGTCTATGTTCAATGTAAACCACCAAATGTGTATGTCAATGTCAACGTGTTTATGTTCAATGTAAATCATGTAATGTGTATCCCAAAATGTATCATGTACGGTAAGCGAAATGTATCAACTTAAACCATATGTAAAATGCACAAAACAAGTCGTTGAAGTAAAACGTGGTTTAAATCAACGTTATGTTCTGTGGAAAAATGCATGCTCTATTGATATTAACATTTATGCGGTATTGTGAAATATGCATACATCCAAGCCTTGAGACTGTGGTGATAAACCCTTAAACAAATTAAAGGTTTATCTAAGTTATGTATATCGAATTCGGTCATTCCTTACAATCCTATCAAACCCAGGACTTCAGGAACGGGAGTTGTCAATTCCTATGGTACCACTACCTACTAACGAACGGCGTAGCTAATGTTAATGAATGTATTGTCCCATGTTAAACAAACCAAATGTCATAACAAAATGAAGGCATGTGATGTAAACAATTGTACTAAGTATGCTAAGTAAACATACGAAGCAGAAAGGTTCATGTAAATCAATGTGTCCATATGCTGAGTAAACATATGCAACAGAAATGTTCATGTAAATCAATGTGTCCATATGCTGAGTAAACATATGCAACAGAAATGTTCATGTAAATCAATGTGTCCATATGCTGAGTAAACATATGCAACAGAAATGTAATGTAAATCAATGTACTAACTACGCACACAATGGGCATACATAGCATGAAATGTAATGAAATCATGTACTATAATGTACTAACGAACATAGCAGGTATATGATATGAAAACATGGAAAGCATGAAAGTAACAGATAGGCACATGTGTTTCACCCCAAAACAGTTTGGAAATCAGTAAAAGATGGGGTTCTATGTACTCACCTGAGATTGCTTTGAATTCCTTGTATAAAAACCAGATAATGCTAGAGATCACGGGATATCAAACGGCACCTAATAGGTAGCTATATTAATATACCGGACCAAAATCGGAAGGATCGGATAGTATGCGGGTTTGTAAACCAAACGAGTACGGAGACTCGTGAAATATGGTTTAACAAAGCCTACATACTAAAATGAAACCTAACCTAAGTGCTTGCGACCCATTACGAACCGTTTAGGTAGTTTATGCTACGTTACGCGTCGTTCGCGTAGAACGCGTTTGGAACGCCTAACATCGCGACCACAAGGTATAACCTCGGAAGGTTATAGCTATGGTCACCTAATGTGTTTGGTCGGATCCTAATGATCGACCAAATGGGTCGGGTTCGAAAGTGTAAGCGATGGTTTAGATCGCTTACCTTACGACCCTATGTAAGCACTAAACTAAAAGTGACGAGCTAAGCATGTTAGAACATGCTTAACTAAGTTTAGAAAACAGGTTTGGCATCAAAACAAAAGGCTTTGATGCTCCCGAGTAGTTTGGTTACAAAATATGCAAGAATGCACATTTTGGCCGAAACGACGACTCGTCACTGAGCCTAGATAACGTGGTAATCAGTAGGTATAGTCACTACGGACTATAACCATCGTGATCACACTCACGTTATGAAGTTCCATGAACTTCGGGTTGACCATAGGCTGGTCAATGCAGAAAGTCAACAAAACGTTGACTTTCGGACTCGAAAAGCGAATAAAAGAGCGAAAGAATACTTACGGAGGGTCCCCGAATGCTAATCTAGATCAAAATGGCTCAGGTATGAAACAAAGGTTCCAACTTAGAGCTCTTGATCAGATTGTGTGGGTTTTTGCAAGAATGGGGGTGGGGTATTTATAGTATTTCCCGAACCGTTAGGATCGTTTCTTGAAAAACGTGATTGAATATTGCGCGTACACTTGTCGTAAACTTGTGGTTACTGAAAATACCCCTTAGTGAGCTGAAAGGGCAAGTTTAAAACATGTGGTTGTGGTTAAACCAGCTGAAATTTGCTGACTAGTTGATCTTATCTGTTCTGTATGTCTGACGCGCCCCGCGTAAGGATTTGGGCAATCCTTACGCGCCCCACCTGAGGGTCACAGATCAGAATTTTCAGTTTTAGTCCCTGCACTTCAGAAACATGCAATTTGGCACATTTTTGGCACGTTTAAGCCCCGTTAACCTCATTTCAAGGCTCTAAGATGAAGTTAAAGTGTAGGGGACTTGAAATATGCTCAAAAATATTCCAGATGTCGGTTCGTTTGGCCGTACGATCGCGATGTTCGCTTAATTACGACGGAATGCGCATAAGCGCGAAAGACGATCCAAATGACGCGACGAATGGATTTTTCTCATGTCAAACACTAAGGCATAATATTAGGATGCTTACATAAATTTTTGGATGTCCGGATGTATTCAGAACGTAAGTTATGCGCGAAAGTGCAAACTTGTGCACTTTTTGACACTTTTAGTCCCTGAATGATCCAAAAGTTTGTTTTAGCATACCAAACCCCTCAAAGCCTATTTCTAAGCTATGTAAAGGATATTTATGGTATGTTTAACTCATGGACATGTTCCGGAATGTTCGTTACAGTTCAAATTGGCATACTTTCGCAGTTTGTCAAGTTTAGTCCCTGTAAGCGAATTAACTTGTTTTTGCCATACCAAAGCCTTCAAAACTTATTTCTAAGTTTATGTAAAGGTTATTTAAGGTATGTTGAGTATATGTTGATGTTCCGGAGTATTTGTCGCAATAAACTGAGTACGTTTACGCACCAGTTTGCGTATAATTCTCCAGAAAGCGATGTAGAGTTTGAAATTGAACAAAAGTCAAAACATGAAAAATGTAAAACACAACCAAACAAACATTGGGATCAAATAACATTGTTTTATTGATAATTGAACTGTTCATAATGATTACAAGCACAAATGTTACAACTCGGAACCCATTAGGGTGTACCGACCTTAGAACGGGTATAAAACCCATACCCAAGCCAACCATTCCTCATTTTTGACATTTCCATCATTCTCCCACACTCACTCCCACACACACTCCTTCATTCTCTCTCATTAAAACCCTAACAATCAAGCTCACCTCCTTCTCTCTCTCTCGGATTCAATCGGTAGCATCAAGACTCTCGGATCAATCTCACTGCCGTCTTTCGGAACTCCTCTCACCGACCCTCCTTACCCTCCATATTCGACCGGTTAATGTTTAGTAATCTTGTTGATCTTTGTCACACCCCGACCACGTAAAACATCAAACCGTGGCGGAAACGTCGGGGAGTGTTGTAACAGAATTATTGTTCCACAACCGTGGTAATTAAAATAATATTTTATTCATCACCCAAGGGTGGAATATATTGTTTCAAACAAGAACCAACAAGTTACATTGTCTTTATAATAAAAAGAAACAAAAGTACATCACATAATTAAACTAAGTCTAGCTCCATTTTATATTACTAAGGCCCAAGTCCACCCTAGCGTGTCACGATCATCCTATGCATTAGCTCCTGAAACACATGTGAAAATAGGTATGTCAGCATAAAAATGCCTGTGAGATACATAGGTTTTGTGAAAATAGGATTCATGACTTATGTTTAAGAAAATGTTTAAGAAAATTTAGTCATGAACCTTGTAAATTGTTTTGTTTTGTAAACCATTTGAAAAGCAATAAAATCAGATGATATGTATAAATAAAAAGAAATATGTGTGGTTAAATAAATAACCAAGTAAAATAAGTTGTATAAAATAAACTGTTTTGTAAAACAATGTCTTGCGAAAAATATGTTATTTATAAAAATGTATAAATCCAAATTAAATGATTTAAATAACGCTACGACATGTAATATAGTACAAGCACTTATATATAGGAAGTACCAGCAGCGTATCCACATCCACCATGCTTGTATCACATTACACACGTCTCGTTACTTAAATCACTTACCCAAAAAACCACCAATGTAAATGCCCATGTCTAAACCATTTGTCAAATGTCTTTGTGAAAATCACTTCAAAATGTTTATGTCAAAATGTAGACCATGAAATGTGTATTATCAATATCAAAATGTCTATGTCAAGTGTCAATCAAGTAATGTGTAAACAAAATGTCATCTATGGCAAGTGAAATATGTATCAACTAAACCATTGGTAAAAAAATGCACAAAACAGTGTATTGAAGTAAAACTTGGTTTAAATCAATGTTATGTTTTGTGGAAAATGCATGCTACACTGAATACAAACATTTATGCGGTATTGTGAAAATGCATACATCCAAGCCTTGAGACTGTGGTGATAAACCTTTAAACAAATTAAAGGTTTATCTGTGTTATGTTTAAATCGAATTCGGTCATTCCTTCCATCCAAACATACCCAGGATGTCAGGAACGGGAGTTGTCAATTCCTATGGTACCACTACCTATAACGAGCGGCGTGATCAAAGTTAATGAATGTATATGGTCCCACTTAAACAAACCAAATGTCATACCCAATATGTAAGCATGTGATGAAAAACAAATGCCTTAAGTATGATGTACATACATAGCATGAAAAGGTAATGTAAAACAATGTACTAAGTATGCACACAATGGACATACATAGCAAAAACACAATGAAAGCATGTACTATATGTGTACTATTTGAACATAACAAGCGTATGACATGAAAACATGGAAAGCATGAAAGTAACAAGTAGGCACATGTGTTTCACCCCAAAATGTTTGAAAAACAGTAAAAGAGGGGTCTATGTACTTACTTGAGATTGCTTAGATGTCACACCCCCAAAATCCACCAGCGGAGTACCACCGCTTGGGAGCGTGACTGACCAGGATCAAGCCATCAATCATATCAAACATAGCATTTAATATAAAAGTAAATAACGTAAATCATCATGACATGATTGATGTTTCAAAAACCAACATCGTTTAAGTAGCGGAAGCATAGTATGAAATCTCAAAATAAATATAAGTTCGAATAACGTTCATGAATCCAAATCCCACAACGACCTGCTCCTCCCTGTGCAAGCTCCATAAAGTACCTAAGGTCCTGCAAGGCATGCAGCAAATAATCAACAACTAGTTGAGCGAGTTCACAGAAAGTAAGTTTGTAATAATCATGCGTAAGTTCATCTGATAAGGCTTCCCAAGCAAGTGTATTCTATTGGTGAGGAATTCTCACGTTTATCCTTTATAACGGGCTTCCCATTATGGTACTTACTAGACTAACTTCCGACCATGTGTTCTTCTTTACCGAGAACAGGAAAACGTACAGGGTCACGTAGGCTTTACGTGACGTGCCCTTCCCCGAGGACAGTGGTACGCGTGGGGGCTACGTAGGCTTTACGCAGCGTGGCCTTCCGACCCGGAAGCCAGTAGATGGTATTGGGTTACGTAGGCTTTACGTAACGTGTCCTCCCGACCCGGGAGACAAATGGCAAATACTGGGTTACGCAGGCTTTACGTAACGTGTCCTGACTAACCTGAGGACGATGGTCTATAGTCTAGAGTATGCGTAAGTACGAGTAATTCTTCCATATCAAATCATTCCAACCCAATTCCCACCCGGGAATCCCATGCCTTGGCTGTGCGAACTCACCTTGGTTTGCTCGGCAGATACACAGAGAGTACAAGTAGCAAGTAAATGGTCACTCACGTCCTACCATGGTTATTATACGAGTCAGGTTCGTATATAGCACGTATATAGTAATCACGTATAGTCATGGCAAACATGTACGCACGTAAGCATATAAGACATAGCATGTGAGGATCCAATTGTCTAAGTCCAATCATACCCGGCCCAATGACATAAGCAGCCCAATAACAAAACAGTCCAGATTCTCAATCGGCCCAAATAGCAAACACATACAAGTCCATTAATAAACAGCCCACATATCAAATCATTGGGCCCGTGACAGTGAAGGCCCAAGACAGTGAATGTGCAACGGTGGTCTCGACTCGCAACGGGGTTTCGAGTCGCAACGAGGATCTCGAGTCGTAACGACTGGATACGAGTCGCAATGACTGGTTACGAGTCGCAATGGGCGGTCTCGGTTCATCATGGTCTGGTTACGAGTCGTAATCTGACTCGCAACCGTGGTTGCGGTTCGTGCGGTTTGGTCTCGAGTGGGGTTCCGACTCGCAACGAGCGATACCGAGTCGCAACCGTGTGTGTAACGACTTTCCTGATTTCATGCAATTCATTTAGGCAATTCAATCATCGTTGACAGTTTCCAAAAATCAATTATCAACTAACAGTTTGCCATTCTAGAATTCATCGATCAAACAGGGGAATAAATCATCAATTCTTATGAACCCTAATAATCCCACTTATGAACAATAACAATATTCATAACACTCAATCACATTATGATCCGATTTCATGAACGTTAACTCGAATTGCATAGCCAATCAACAAGACATTATTATTAACATCATCAACAACAAATCCGATTATATAACCTGTCCGGCCGATTAACAAACATCACTATAATAAGTACTCGCATCCAACATCAACAACCAATCAATTTTACTAACATACACCCTAGTTACATCGCATAACAGAACGATAGCCATCATGGCATCACATATAATCGAACATGAATTCAAACAAACATACTAACCGGTTACAAGTAACGAGATGTGATCCGAACCAGAAGGGTGATCGGATGGCCTTGTGCCGTCGGTTCCTAAACAAGCCGAGAGAGAGACGAGATAGAGGAGCTAGGGTTATGTGTGTGTTTTCTTGTGTTGTAACAAATGAGAGGAAAACAAGACCCTTAGTTTTGGTATAGTGGTTGCGAGTGGGGAGTGGGCCGAGCCCACTCGGTTACCTAATGGACCGAATGTAAGGTGTAAAGCCCAAAGGCTTGTGTGACCGGTTATCGTGTGCAGTTTGGGTTCGGTTCAATTAACATACAACGCATATTACACAATACACATAACGACATCTCATAAATCACGTAATATTCATTAGCTCAAAATGTCACATAAACACGTAACATTACATCTAAGCAAGTCTAAAGTTCGAGTTGTCACATTATCCCCAACTAATTGGAAATTTCGTCCCGAAATTTGGTATGCACTCACTGAGGAAGCTGGGTAAACTGTATTGTTCACTGATTTTTCCTGGGGTGTCACATCCTCCCCCCGTTGATCTGGAATTTCGTCCCGAAATTCCGAAGTAGTAGCTTCAGCCTCAGTAGTGGTAGCTTTGGTTTCGAATAACTGGGGTACTTTTCTGTCATCCTGTCTTCGCGTTCCCAGGTGTACTCTGGGCCACGTTTGGAGTTCCAACGAACTCGAACAAGAGGGACTCTCTTGCTTTTGAGGACCTTCACATCCCGGTCCGTGATTTCAACTGGTTCCTCGACGAACTGCAACCGCTCGTCGATAGTGAGTTCCTTAAAAGGAATGATGAGGTTTTCATCTGATAGGCACTTCTTTAAGTTCGACACATGAAAGTCATTGTGAACTGCCCCGAGTTCAGCTGGTAGGTTCAATCTGTAGGCTACCTTGCCAATCTTTTCTATGATTTCGAATGGTCCGACGTACCGCGGATTTAGTTTGCCCCGCTTGACAAAACGTACCACACCCTTCCAGGGTGAAACTTTTAATAAACCCGGTCCCCGACCTGAAATTCCAAAGGCTTTCTACGCTTGTCCGCGTAGGCTTTCTGACGGTCGCGTGCTGCCGCCATGCGTTGTCGTATCTGTGCGATCTTTTCTGTGGCGTCCACTACTATCTCTGGACCCGTAATCTGACTATCCCCCACCTCTGCCCAACAGAGAGGTGACCGGCATTTACGCCCGTACAATGCCTCGAATGGAGCGGCTTGTATGCTGGTGTGATAACTGTTATTGTAAGAAAACTCCACCAAAGGGAGATGTTTTTCCCAGCCGTTGCCGAAATCGATAACGCATGCCCGAAGCATGTCTTCTAGAGTTTAGATCGTACGCTCAGACTGCCCATCCGTCTGAGGATGATAAGCCGTGCTCATGTCTAATCTTGAGCCGAAAGATTTATGCATCGCTTGCCATAGTTCTGATGTGAATCGTGCATCGCGATCCGAAATGATAGACGTGGGCACCCCGTGCCTCGAAACAACTTCTTTAAGATAGACGTCTGCGAGTGTGGAGAACTTGTCCGTTTCCTTAGTCGGCAGGAAGTGTGCAGACTTGGTGAGTCGATCAACTATGACCCATATCGTATCGTTCCCACGCTGGGATCTAGGTAAGCCTGTAACAAAATCCATGGAAATTTCTTCCCATTTCCATTGTGGTATCTTAGGCTGCTGAAGTAGACCAGCTGGCTTCTGATATTCAACCTTGACTCTCGCACAGGTCAAACATTTTCCAACGTACGTAGCGATGTGGGCCTTCATACTAGGCCACCAATAAGTAGTGCTGATGTCGTGGTAAATTTTATCCGACCCTGGATGTACCGAGTAACGAGACTTGTGTGCTTCATCCATTACAAGTTTGCGTAGACCGCCATAAAGTGGGACCCAAATACGCCCCGTTACATAGTAGGCGCCGTCTGCCTTCTGTTCCATTCGTTGTCGTGAGCCGCGTAAGGCTTCAGCCTTGACGTTTTCTGGTTTCAATGCTTCTACTGAGCATTTCGTATCTGTGCTGGAAGGCTAGACTGAATCGTAAGCTGTAGCGCTCGCACGCGCCGAGGTTGAGTGTCCTTTCGACTGAGGGCATCAGCCACAACATTGGCTTTGCCTGGATGATACTTGATAGCGCATTCGTAGTCGTTCAGTAACTCGACCCATCGCCGTTGACGCATGTTCAAATCCTTCTGCTTAAGGATATGCTCAAGACTCCTGTGATCGGTGTAAATCGTGCACCTGGTACCGTACAGGTAGTGTCGCCATATCTTAAGCGCGAAAACAACAGCTCCCAGCTCTAGATCGTGCGTCGTGTAGTTCCGTTCATGAATCTTGAGTTGACGTGAAGCGTAAGCAATAACCTTGTCGCGCTGCAGTAACACACATCCAAGTCCCCGAATGGATGCATCACAATAAACCACGAAGTCATCTGTGCCCTCTGGCAATGAGAGGATAGGTGCACTGCAAAGTCTATCCTTTAAGTGCTGAAAAGCAGTCTCCTGGGGCTCTCCCCAGCGATAGGTAACACCCTTCTGTGTGAGTAACGTAAGCGGCTGAGTAATCTTCGAAGAGTCTCTAATAAACCGTCTGTAGTAACCTGCCAGACCCAAGAATTGGCGTATTTCTGTCGGTGTACGCGGTGCAGGCCAGTTTCTGATCGAATCCACCTTGAATGGATTGACATGGATCCCATCCTTGTTTACTATGTGGCCTAAGAAATGGACTTCACGAAGCCAGAAGTCGCATTTGGAAAACTTGGCGTACAATTGCTCCTTTCTAAGAAGTTCCAAGGTCAATCGCAGGTGTTGTTCGTGCTCCTCTTGACTCTTGGAGTAAATCAGAATGTAGTCGATAAATACTATGACGAACTTGTCAAGATAGGGTTTGCATACCCTGCTCATAAGGTCCATAAATACAGCTGGCGCGTTCGTTAACCCAAATGGCATGACAAGAAACTCGTAGTGGCCGTAACGAGTTCTAAGTGCTGTCTTGGAGACGTCCTCATCCCGGACTCTCAGCTGATGATACCCTGACCGTAGGTCTATCTTGGAGTAGTAACACGACCCTTGCAACTGGTCGAATAAGTCGTCTATGCGTGGAAGAGGATAACGGTTCTTCACCGTCACCTGGTTGGGTTCCTGGTCGTCTATGCACATCCCGAAGGTACCGTCCTTCTTTCTCACGAATAATACTGGAGCTCCCCAAGGCGAAGAGTTTGGACGAATGTAGTCCTATTCCAAGAGCTCTCGTAGCTGCTTTGACAGTTCTTCCAGTTCAGTCGAAGTTACGCGATACGGTGCGTGAGCTATAGGTGCTGTCCAGAACTATAGGAATGAGGTCTGTAGGGAACGTCTGACCAACGTGGATAAGATTTACAATCCTGAACTAAGTACAGCTTCTAGACCTTACCATTAACTAACACTACGACACGTTGGGTGTTTAAGGGAGTTGGTGTATGTTCTATCATTCGACTAATTTCAAGGACATATAATTGATATTCACACCCGAGTCAAACAACATAGTAACATAGAAGTCGACAAGAAGAAACTTACCCATTATTACGTTAAGATCGTCCCTTGCATCACCCTGACCCATCCCGATCACACGGCCATGGGCGTCGTTGTTACCATTGTTTCCCCCGTTGCTAACCCCATTGCCGTTCCTGCTTCCATGGTCGTGGTTCTGGTTCTGGTTCCAGTTCAATTGTGGATAGTGTCTCTCATAGTGATCCTTCGTACCATACTGTAGACATTCTCTGAAATTTTGCTGCTGCCACTGAGCCTGTGGAGCTTGAGGCTGTTGTTCCTGACCTACAGGACGTGAGTTTCGACAATCCTTAGCTTCATGACCAATCTTGAGACATCCCTGACATCGTTCCTTGCGACACCGTCCACTGTGGTGTCTGTTACAATAGTTGCACCATGGGTGAATTCCTCGATATCTTTTCTGCCCATGATTACTAGTAAACTGCTGTCCGGGCCAATGGTAGTCATCTGTCTCTTGCTTCTGCGTCAGAGGCTGGACCAAAATCAAGCCATCAATCATATCAAACATAGCATTTAATATAAAAGTAAATAACGTAAATCATCATGACATGATTGATGTTTCAAAAACCAACATCGTTTAAGTAGCGGAAGCATAGTATGAAATCTCAAAATAAATATAAGTTCGAATAACGTTCATGAATCCAAATCCCACAACGACCTGCTCCTCCCTGTGCAAGCTCCATAAAGTACCTAAGGTCCTGCAAGGCATGCAGCAAATAATCAACAACTAGTTGAGCGAGTTCACAGAAAGTAAGTTTGTAATAATCATGCGTAAGTTCATCTGATAAGGCTTCCCAAGCAAGTGTATTCTATTGGTGAGGAATTCTCACGTTTATCCTTTATAACGGGCTTCCCATTATGGTACTTACTAGACTAACTTCCGACCATGTGTTCTTCTTTACCGAGAACAGGAAAACGTACAGGGTCACGTAGGCTTTACGTGACGTGCCCTTCCCCGAGGACAGTGGTACGCGTGGGGGCTACGTAGGCTTTACGCAGCGTGGCCTTCCGACCCGGAAGCCAGTAGATGGTATTGGGTTACGTAGGCTTTACGTAACGTGTCCTCCCGACCCGGGAGACAAATGGCAAATACTGGGTTACGCAGGCTTTACGTAACGTGTCCTGACTAACCTGAGGACGATGGTCTATAGTCTAGAGTATGCGTAAGTACGAGTAATTCTTCCATATCAAATCATTCCAACCCAATTCCCACCCGGGAATCCCATGCCTTGGCTGTGCGAACTCACCTTGGTTTGCTCGGCAGATACACAGAGAGTACAAGTAGCAAGTAAATGGTCACTCACGTCCTACCATGGTTATTATACGAGTCAGGTTCGTATATAGCACGTATATAGTAATCACGTATAGTCATGGCAAACATGTACGCACGTAAGCAGATAAGACATAGCATGTGAGGATCCAATTGTCTAAGTCCAATCATACCCGGCCCAATGACATAAGCAGCCCAATAACAAAACAGTCCAGATTCTCAATCGGCCCAAATAGCAAACACATACAAGTCCATTAATAAACAGCCCACATATCAAATCATTGGGCCCGTGACAGTGAAGGCCCAAGACAGTGAATGTGCAACGGTGGTCTCGACTCGCAACGGGGTTTCGAGTCGCAACGAGGATCTCGAGTCGTAACGACTGGATACGAGTCGCAATGACTGGTTACGAGTCGCAATGGGCGGTCTCGGTTCATCATGGTCTGGTTACGAGTCGTAATCTGACTCGCAACCGTGGTTGCGGTTCGTGCGGTTTGGTCTCGAGTGGGGTTCCGACTCGCAACGAGCGATACCGAGTCGCAACCGTGTGTGTAACGACTTTCCTGATTTCATGCAATTCATTTAGGCAATTCAATCATCGTTGACAGTTTCCAAAAATCAATTATCAACTAACAGTTTGCCATTCTAGAATTCATCGATCAAACAGGGGAATAAATCATCAATTCTTATGAACCCTAATAATCCCACTTATGAACAATAACAATATTCATAACACTCAATCACATTATGATCCGATTTCATGAACGTTAACTCGAATTGCATAGCCAATCAACAAGACATTATTATTAACATCATCAACAACAAATCCGATTATATAACCTGTCCGGCCGATTAACAAACATCACTATAATAAGTACTCGCATCCAACATCAACAACCAATCAATTTTACTAACATACACCCTAGTTACATCGCATAACAGAACGATAGCCATCATGGCATCACATATAATCGAACATGAATTCAAACAAACATACTAACCGGTTACAAGTAACGAGATGTGATCCGAACCAGAAGGGTGATCGGATGGCCTTGTGCCGTCGGTTCCTAAACAAGCCGAGAGAGAGACGAGATAGAGGAGCTAGGGTTATGTGTGTGTTTTCTTGTGTTGTAACAAATGAGAGGAAAACAAGACCCTTAGTTTTGGTATAGTGGTTGCGAGTGGGGAGTGGGCCGAGCCCACTCGGTTACCTAATGGACCGAATGTAAGGTGTAAAGCCCAAAGGCTTGTGTGACCGGTTATCGTGTGCAGTTTGGGTTCGGTTCAATTAACATACAACGCATATTACACAATACACATAACGACATCTCATAAATCACGTAATATTCATTAGCTCAAAATGTCACATAAACACGTAACATTACATCTAAGCAAGTCTAAAGTTCGAGTTGTCACATTAGAAGTCCTAGGATAACCACCAAGCAATGCTAGAAGATCACGGAATCAAACGACACCTATATAGGTATCTACATTAATAAACGGACCTATCGGAGGATCGGGTAGTACGAGGGTTCGTAAACCAAATAAGTGTGGGAACTTATGTAATATGGTTTAACAAAGCCTACATACTAAAACGAAACTTATCCTAAGTGCTTTTGACCCGTTACGACCCGCTTAGGTAGCTTATGCTACTTTAAAGCGTCGCTCGCGTAAAACGCGTTCGGAAAGCCTAACTAGTCCTATGACAAGTAAAATATGCCTTAACATGTTTAATATTGTTGTTAAATCAGTTTAGATACCAAAAATTATGTTACATAGGCTTAAAATGAATTTTGGCGCAAAAAAGGGTATTTTGGTAATTTACCTAAGGCATAAGAACTACTTATCATGCAACTACCTAAACGTTGTGACCATAAGGTATAACCTCGGAAGGTTATTCCCTATACAACTATGGTCACTGATGTGTGTTGGTGTGTATATAATTTAGATATATTATTAAGCCCTTTTTACACCTTTAGCCAAGTTTTAAATTTATAAAACACGATATTCACTAACACTAAACACACATATGGGCAAGTGCACCCATCGTGGACGTAGTATAGTGTTGGTAAGATACCGAGGTCGTCCAAGGACACAAGAGCTTTTAGTACCGGTTTATCCTCAACGTCTAATCAAATCAAAGAGTTAGAAAAAATGTTTTTTTTTAACTAAGAAAATAAAAACTAACTAAATGCTGAAAAATAAAAATAAAATAAAAACAGATATACAAGATGAATCACTTGGATCCGCCTCGTGTATTAGTATAACCTTTGATTATTTTCGCACTTTTGCACTTGTTTAAGAGATTATCTTAGTTATTGTAGTAGGCCCCTCTTTTGAAGGCGACATTACCCTCAACCCAGTAGTTTGAGTCAGCAAGGATACAATCCTAAAGGGTTGGATTATTCGAAGATAATGAATTAAGTTATTAATGCAAATTGTGGTAGGCCCCGCTTTTGGCGGTGACGTTACCCTCGGCTAAGTAGTCTGAGTCAGCAGGGATACAGTCCTAAATAGCCGGGTTATAGTATTAATAGTAGTTAACTTATGAGGGGGTCAAAGAGTTTGGATCCCCGCCATCCAATACCTATGGGCATTGAAGGAGATCCTACTAAATTTGACCCAGGTCCCTTGCAGGACCTCTAAACGCTGAACAAGGGCAAGACCCTTACCAAACCGTTCCCTTAACCCCCGACCAGGAAGCCAACATACCTCCATGTAGACCGTGGAGATATGAATGGTGAAAATCTTTTATTTTATATAGACAGTAAAATAATGCCAAGACACCACGGACAAACGATAAGGAAAGATCACCTTCAACATAAGCAACTAGTTATTAAAGTCATTAATACAAAACCAAATAAAAAGTGCAAAAGATTAAAAATAAAAAGTATTATACTAAACACTTGTCTTCACCAAGTGATGTAAGAGACTTAGGCAAACATGGCCTTGATTTTCAAGAACTCTTACTATCAATCTTGGATCCCGAGACGACACACACACTCTACGATGGACAATGTATGATGGTGGTGGATGATGGTGTTATGGTGGTGGTGGGTGGTGGATGAAGTGTGAGAGAGGTGGTGTGCCAAGGGATGAGTTGGAATGAAACCAAGCACTCCTATTTATAGGCTGAACAGAAGGCTGGGCACGGCCTCGTGTCCGCTGGACACGCCCCCGTGCCCGTCTGACACTATCTCTCTTCATTAATTGTAATTCGCAATTACAATTAACGCGCCTGATGTACTTTCGCCACGGCCCCGTGCTCACTGGACACGGCCCCGTGGTGGGCAATAGAAGCTTCTATAGGTTTGTCTTTTCTGCTGCTTCTTGGGCACGGCCCCGTGTTGGCTGAGCACGGGGCGTGTTCAGGCTTCTGTTTTCTCTTCTTTGCTTGGGAGGATGCCGTTGAGGGTTCGGGCAGTCTACTTTTATTCCTTTTGTTGTATTTATGTTAGAATTAGCTGTCTTTTTGCTTCTTTTGTGAATTTGAGCTCATTTTATCCTGAAAATACAAAAGGAAGACAAAAACACTCTTTTTCCAACATTAGTACTTAAAAAGGGTTAGTTTTATGCCTTATTTGATGTAATTTATATGTTGCATTTTACACACATCAAATACCCCCACACTTGAACTTTTGCTTGTCCTCAAGCAAAACTCTTTAAATGTGGCTTACACTCCCAAATGGAATGGGTAGAAGAGAAGGTTTTTGGCTTGTCATAGAGTGTCGGGAATCGAAGATCTTTTTGGGCTTTATTTTTATTTATTTACAATCCTATTCGTTATGATTTATTTAGAACGTTTCATAGGATAAATTACTTATTTGGGCATAACATGCCTTTTTAACTTTATACCTTTGTAAATATCAAGAGGACTTTTTGGGTGAAGGGTTAGGCTTGGGCTAAAGGTGGGTGGTTGGGTTAGTGGTTAGTAAAAGGGCGAAAAGCGTAAAAAGCGTCGGTTTTCGTAACACACTTTGTTTTTAGTGACTTTTTATTTTGAAGTATTTCTCTAAACAAGCTTTTGTTTGTATAGCTTTGTTTGTTTTTAACTTCATCATTTTTTTTTCAGTCACATAAAAGAACGAGCTTGCGAAAAACCGATCTTGTTACTAAAATAAAGGGTGAAAAATAAAAAGGTTTTTGGTGGGTAAAAAGGGTTTAGGGTAAAGAAATGAAACGAAAGGTTTAGGCTCAAAGGGGTTAACTAGGGGGATTTTGGGTAGGTGGTAAAAAAAATTGAAAAATAATGGTGTAGAAAGAAAAATGGTTAGTCCTAATGCCTCCATCATTTACTTACTTGGGTTCAAGTTGGTAAGGGCCGGGAATGAATCGTCGTGGCAAGTTCTAGAGTTGTAAGAACCAAGCGGCTATTCACACAAGAAACGAAAAATGAGCATTTAGTCTAAAGATGTAAATTTGTATGCTCAATAAAGGCTCAAAACTCACTTTTGTGGGAATGGGTTTTTAATGTGATCAAGTATATATAATCAAATTTTAACTAGACTTGTTATGCCGTTTCATAATTTTCTTATGTTGGTTCTTGTTATCACGACGCTCTCGGTTGTAAATTTTATAAAAATATAACCTTATTAATCTTGGGATTCCTAACTTAAACTTCAGACAAGTAAAAAAAATGAAATTTTTTTTGAAAAAATTTGGGGTGTTTAGCGGTTCCAATAGAGTTTTGTGTAAGGCTTGTTGTTTGGACTTGCAAAATTTCAAAGTGTTAGCTTCCCCCCCACACTTAAATTACACATTGTCCTCAATGTGTCCCAAAAATAAATTTTTAGGTTGATTGGATGTGTAATGTGGTGTTAAAAAGTAAAGATTTATGTTACTGACAGTCTGGACACGGCCCCGTGGGGACCGGACACGGCCCCGTGTTCAGGTGCCAGTAACAGAAATTAAAGAAATGAGACAGAAGCCTGGACACGGGGGCGTGTCTGGTGAACACGGCCCGTGTCCAGTTACCTGAACTGGGCGTTTTCCTGCAGGTGGCTCAGCACGGGGCCGTGTTGGTTGAGCACGGCCCGTGTTGAGCTTTCTGTAATGGAGATTTGTGTCGGGTTGCTCCGTTCTTTGTGCATGGGGCCATTTTTCTCGTTCCCTCTTTCATCCATTACTACCACGAGTGTGTTTTATTCCTCCAAATTAAAACTAAAAGATTAAACTAAACTAAGGATAGTTCCGCGGAATGCCTCCGTGGTGCGCCACGTTTATAAGGGTCCTTGGCTAGACCCAATGTGAGGTTATATATTTTCTGAGTGGGATGCTTGGCGTCCCATGTTACACCGTCGGAGAGCAGCATCCAAGCTCAAATCTTGACCGGGTCGTCGTCCTCTATTCTCTTCCTAACTCCGAATTTTACTTCATCATCCCCATACCTCAAGGTGAGTGTTCCGTCGTTCATATCTACCACCGCTTGTGCGGTGGCAAGAAATGGTCTCCCTAGTATGAGGGGGACCTCGGTGTCTTCCTCCATATCGAGTATGACAAAGTCGGCTGGATAGACGAATCTGCTTACCTTTACCAAGACATTTTCAATGACACCTTGTGGGAATTTGACGGATCGATCAGCGAGTTGTATGCTCATTTTTGTAGGACTCGTGGTTCCCAGGCCGAGGCTTTTAAACATTGATGAGGGCATGAGGTTAATGCTAGCCCCAAGGTCGGCTAGGGCATTACGAACGGGGGACTACCCTATTGAGCAGGGAATCGTGAAGCTTCCGGGATCGATTTTCTTTTGGGGAAGTTTACTGAGTACGAGGGCAGAGCATTCTTCGCCTAAATTGACTAATTACAAATTTTCAATTTTCTTTTTATGAGTGAGGAAGTCCCTCATGAACTTAGAGTATTTGGGCATTTGGGTTAGGACCTCAATAAAAGGAATATTGACATGCAATTGCTTTAATAGACTTTCGAACTTCGCGAATTGCTCATTGGTCTTCTGACGAATTAACCTACCGGGGTACGGAACTCGAGGAGCTTTGGTAGGCTCTGGTGATGGAGGGGAGTTTTTTTCCTGCAGAGGTATGGGTACCGTTTCTTCTGTTGGCGGCGGCGCTTCTGCAGGCCCTACGGTGCGGTTTCGTAGCGTGATGAGATGAACTTGCGCTTTTGGGTTTGTTTCGGTATTGCTAGGTAATGCGCCTTGCGGTCTCTCGGCAAAATTTTGAGCTATTTGATTTAATTGTTTTTCTATGTTTTGAATACTAGCTTGTTGATTTCTAAAATTTGATTCTAATTGTAGAAATCTTTCCGAGTTTTTCTTTTCAATGTCGGAGATGAGGCGAGATACAGTATCTTCAAGCCTTTCTCGTCCACTTTATTGTTGAGTGAAATTTTGTGACTCATTTCTTGGTTGTTGAAAGTTTGTTCGTTGGGTTTGTTGGTTACTACTATTGTCGGGTTCTCTCCAACCAAGGTTTGGGTGGTTTCGCCATCCTTGGTTGTAAGTTCCCGTTGGAGGACCCGACGGCCTAGGTCTATTATCAATGTAGTTTACCAATTCTTGTTGATCGTCCGTTTCTTTCATACAACTCCAATTTTCATGTGACCCACCACACCCTTCACAAGCCATAACCGAGACTGTTTTTGTCATTTCCAATTTTTTTATTTTTGAAGAAAGGGCCTCGATTTGGGCTTGTAAAGAAGTTCTTTCATCGACCTTATGGGCGCCCGGGGCAATAGATTTATTGCCTCGGGGGGTGTGCCATTGAAAATTGGTTTGAGCAATTTCCTCAATTTGGTTATATATTTTATGTGGGCGTCGATTACCTAAAAGTCCCCCGGAGCTAGAATCAAGTGTCTGCCTTGTATGTGGCAACAATCCATTATAGAAAGTGGATACTTGTTGCCATATCGCAAGGCCGTGATGTGGACACTTGCGTAATAACTCCTTGAACCTTTCCCAAGTTTCATATAAGGATTCCCCGTCCTCTTGTGAATATGTATTAATTTCAGTCATTAATTTAGCCGTTTTAGCGGGAGGGAAATACTTATATAGAAATTTTTGGACTAGTTCATCCCAGGTGTTTACCGATCCAGCTGGGAGGGCGTTGAGCCAAGCTTTCGCTCGGTCTTTTAGTGAGAAAGGAAACATTCGGAGGCGGATGGCGTCATTTTATGCTCCGATGATCCGAAAGGTATCACATATTTCTAAGAAATTAGTGATATGTAGATGGGGATCCTCGTCCGCAAGCCCATGGAAGGTTACGGAGTTTTGGAGCATTTGTATCAGATGCGGCCGAAGTTCGAAGTTATTAGCTTCAACATTCGGAGCATTGATAGCGGTGCCTAGGTTACCTACGGTGGGTCGTAGATAATCCATGAGGGTACGTTGGTCCGCCATTGGAGGTGGATCACCCGAAATTTTCTCTTGGTTTTTAGCTTTTAATCTTTTTCTGAGAAAGCGTTCGGGTTCTTCTAGAGGTTCTTTTATGTCCTTATTAGAACTGGAGCTCATACACTATGTGAAATTGGTGTCGGGTTCCAAGTCCTGCAGTAAAAACAGAAAAGAATGCTGGTCAGAAGGTTCACCACGGCCCCGTGTTCAGCGAACACGGCCCGAGGTCGGAGTTACAGTGATTGTTTCCCAGATCCCAGTTACTGGAAGTTGGACACGGCCCCGTGTTGCACCGACATGGCCCTGTGGTCAGCCTTCTGTAACTTGGAAAACTAAAAACTGCCAGTAACGATGCTGGGCAAGGCCCGTGTCCGACCAGGCACGGCCCGTGCTGAGCTCTGAAGAAGCTGAAAAACTAAGAAAATCCTAAAAAATAAAAAAGAAAAATAAAAATATGATTAGGCCGTTGATTCCTAACTTTCTTAAAATCCTTGTGTCCCCGGCAACGGCGCCAAAAACTTGATGTGTGTTGGTGTGTATATAATTTAGATATATTATTAAGCCCTTTTTACACCTTTAGCCAAGTTTTAAATTTATAAAACACGATATTCACTAACACTAAACACACATATGGGCAAGTGCACCCATCGTGGACGTAGTATAGTGTTGGTAAGATACCGAGGTCGTCCAAGGACACAAGAGCTTTTAGTACCGGTTTATCCTCAACGTCTAATCAAAACAAAGAGTTAGAAAAAATGTTTTTTTTTTTAACTAAGAAAATAAAAACTAACTAAATGCTGAAAAATAAAAATAAAATAAAAACAGTTAGACAAGATGAATCACTTGGATCCGACTCGTGTATTAGTATAACCTTTGATTATTTTCGCACTTTTGCACTTGTTTAACAGATTATCTTAGTTATTGTAGTAGCCCCTCTTTTGAAGGCGACGTTACCCTCAACCCAGTAGTTTGAGTCAGCAAGGATACAATCGTAAAGGGTTGGATTATTGGAAAATAATGAATTAAGTTACTAATGCAAATTGTGGTAGGCCCCGCTTTTGGCGGTGATGTTACCCTCGGCTAAGTAGTCTGAGTCAGCAGGGATACAGTCCTAAATAGCCGGGTTATAGTATTAAAAGTAGTTAACTTATAAGAGGGTCAAAGAGTTTGGATCCCCGCCATCCAATACCTATGGGCATTGAAGGAGATCCTGCTAAATTTGACCCAGGTCCCTTGCAGGACCTCTAAACGCTGAACAAGGGCAAGACCCTTACCAAACCGTTCCCTTAACCCCCGACCAGGTAGCCAACATACCTCCATATAGACCGTGAAGATATGAATGGTGAAAATCTTTTATTTTATATAGACAGTAAAATAATGCCAAGACACCACGGACAAACGATAAGGAAAGATCACCTTCAACATAAGCAACTAGTTATTAAAGTCATTAATACAAAACCAAATAAAAAGTGCAAAAGATTAAAAATAAAAAGTATTATACTAAACACTTGTCTTCACCAAGTGATGTATGAGACTTAGGCAAACATGGCCTTGATTGTCAAGAACTCTTACTATCAATCTTGGATCCCGAGACGACACACACACTCTACGATGGACAATGGATGATGGTGGTGGATGATGGTGTTGTGGTGGTGGTGGGTGGTGGATGAAGTGTGAGAGAGGTGGTGTGCCAAGGGATGAGTTGGAATGAAACCAAGCACTCCTATTTATAGGCTGAACAGAAGGCTGGGCACGGCCCCATGTCCGCTGGACACGCCCCCGTGCCCGTTTGACACTATCTCTCTTCATTAATTGTAATTCGCAATTACAATTAATGCGCCTGCTGTACTTTCGCCACGGCCCCGTGCTCACTGGACACGGCCCCGTGGTGGGCAATAGAAGCTTCTATAGGTTTGTCTTTTCTGTTGCTTCTTGGGGACGGCCCCGTGCTGGCTGAGCACGGGGCGTGTTCAGGCTTCTGTTTTCTCTTCTTTGCTTGGGAGGATGCCGTTGAGGGTTCGGGCAGTCTACTTTTATTCCTTTTCTTGTATTTATGTTAGAATTAGCTGTCTTTTTGCTTCTTTTGTGAATTTGAGCTCATTTTATCCTAAAAATACAAAAGGAAGACAAAAACACTCTTTTTCCAACATTAGTACTTAAAAAGTGTTAGTTTTATGCCTTATTTGATGTAATTTATATGTTGCATTTTACACACATCAGTCACCTAAAGTGTTTGGTCGGATCCTAATGATTGACCAAATGGGTCGGGTTCGAAAGTATAAGCGATTGTTTAGATCGCTTACCTTACGACCCTAGACAAGCACAAAACTAGAAGCGACGAGCTAAACATGCTAGAACATGTTTAGTAAGCTTGGAAAACAGGTTTGGTATTAAAACAAAAGGTTTTAATACCCTAGAGTAGTTTGGTTACAAAATACGCGAGAAAACGCATTTTGGCCGAAACTATGACTCGTCACTGAGCCTAGATAACGTGGTAATCAGTAGGTATAGTCACTAGGGACTATAACCATCGTGATTACGCTCACGTTATGAAGTTCAAACGAACTTCACGTTGACCATAAACTGGTCAATGCAGAAAGTCAAACACAGTTTGACTTTAACGATAAAACGAATGAAAATCACGAAAGAATACTTACAGAAGGTCCCCGCAAGATTTAACCCGATTCGCTTTCAGGTAGGAAGTATATACTTCCACTTAGAAGGCTTTGAATCAGATTAAATGTGGGAAATGAATAAAGTTGGGTTGGGTATTTAAAGGCAAGGCACAACCGTTAGGATCGTTTATCGAGAAACGTGCTTCGATCTAGGCCGTCCATGTGTACCCATTGTTTTGCAAAACCATTAGAGCCCATTGTTTCAGTCCCTTATTTTGAAAATACCATTTGCAATGGGTTTTGAGGTGTATAACAGCTATAAACAGCTGTTTGCAACAATTTTGCAGGTCTGGGGAGGCCACGCGGCCCGTGTAAAACATACATGGGATCTTACGCGCCCCGCCTGAGGGTCACAGTTCAGAAATTGCAGTTTTAGTCCCTGCACTTCAAAAACATGTATTTTGGCCCATTTTTGGCACGTTTAAGCCCCGTTAACCTCATTTCAAGGCTCTAAGATGAAGTTAAAGTGTGGGGAACTTGAAACATGCTCAAAAATATTCCGGATGTCGGTTCGTTTGGCCGTACGATCGCGATGTTCGCTTAATTACGACGGAATGCGCATAAGCGCGAAAGACGATCCAAATTGCGCGACGAATGGATTTTTCTTGTGCCAAACACAAAAATAAAATATTTTAATGCTTGCATAAATTTTTGGATGTCCGGATGTATTCAGAACGTAAGTTATGCGCGAAAATGCAAACTTATGCACTTTTTGACGCTTTTAGTCCCTGAATGAGCATAGAGTTTATTTTAGCACACCGAACCCCTCAAAGCCTATTTCTAAGCTATGTAAAGGATACTTAGGGTGTGTTTAACTTATGATCATGTTCCGGAATGTTCGTTACAGTTCAAATCGGCATACTTTCGCAGTTTGTCAATTTTAGTCCCTGTAAGCGAATAAACTAGATTTTGCCATACCAAAGCCTTCAAAACTTATTTCTAAGTTATGTAAAGGTTATTTAAGGTATGTTAAGCATAAATTGATGTTCCGGAGTATTTTTCGTGTTTAACTTATTACGTTTATGCACCAGTTTGCGTATAATTCTCCAGAAAGCGATATAGAGTTTGAAATCGGATAAAAGTCAAAACATGAAAAATGTCAAACACAAATAAACAAACATTGGGATCAAATAACTTTATTTCATTGATAACTGAATTGTTTACAATGATTACAAGCACAGATGTCACAGTCTCCCCTACTTGTGGAAATTTCTTCCCGAAATTTGTTTAGAGGAAACTCGTGGGAAAAGATGTGGATACTTCGCCTTCATTAGATCTTCACATTCCCAAGTAAACTCAGGTCCACGTTTAGATTCCCAGCGAACTTTAACCAACGGAATGCGCTTACGTTTAAGCCATTTGACTTTACGATCCATAATTTCCACAGGTTTCTCAACAAAATGTAGTGTTTTATCAACACGGATTTCGTCAAGTGGGATGTGGGGGGTTCTCATCAGCTAAACACTTTTTGAGATTGGATACGTGGAATGTTGGATGAACATTACCAAGTTTAGGAGGCAATGCAAGTCTGTAGGCTACCTTACCGATTCTTTCGACGATCTTGAATGGTCCAACGTATCTAGGTGCAAGTTTTCCTGTCTTTCCAAATCTGATCACACCTTTCCAAGGTGAGACCTTAAGTAATACACGATCACCGACCTGGAATTCCAAGGGCTTGCGTCGTCGGTCCGCGTAACTCTTTTGACGGCTTTGAGCTGTCTGTAGGTTATCATGAACTTTCTTAACCTTGTCAGTTGTCTTTAGAATGAGGTCAGGTCCAGTAAGCTGAGCCTCACCTATTTCATTCCAGCAGACTGGTGAATGACATTTTCGACCATAGAGAGCCTCGAAAGGAGCCATGTTGATGCTGGAGTGATAACTATTGTTGTAGGAGAATTCAATCAATGGAAGATGTGAATCCCAACTACCACCAAAGTCGATCACACAAGCTCTAAGCATATCCTCTAAAGTCTGGATTGTTCTTTCAGTTTGCCATCTGTTTGTGGATGATATGCTGTGCTCAGATTGAGTTGGGTCCCCATAGCAGATTGCATGGTTCTCCAAAAACGAGAAGAGAAACGAGCATCTCTATCAGAATAATGTTCAAGGGAACACCATGTCGAGATACAATTTCATCCATGTAGATTTTGGCCAACCTTTCAGCAGAAAAATCCTCATGGATTGGCAAGAAATGTGCTGACTTAGTAAGACGATCAACAACTACCCATATGGCATCATGACCTTTCTTAGTGCGCGGAAGTTTGGTAATAAGATCCATAGCAATGTTTTCCCATTTCCAAACTGGGATCTCTGGTTGCTCCAAAAGACCATAAGGATGTTGGTGTTCAGCCTTAACCTTGAGACAAGTAAGGCATTTGGAAACGTACAAGGCAATGTCTTTCTTCATACCAGGCCACCAATACTGAGTACGAAGATCCTTATACATCTTATCTGAGCCAGGATGAATAGAATAACGAGACTTATGGGCTTCATCCATAAGCAAAGTGCGAAGGTCATGAAGGCTTGGGACCCACAGACGGTCCATGAAATAATACGATCCATCTTCTTTCAGAATAAGATCAGGCTTAATGTGATAGGGTAATTCCTTACCCATCAAATCTTGTGAAACACAAGCATGTTGAGCCTGGGTAATGCGTGCTTGGATATCAGATCGAGCTTGAATAGCAAATTGATCACAAACACAATGAAGCATAGTACGTTCCTTACGACTCAATGCGTCAGCCACAACATTCGCTTTACCGGGATGGTAGAGAATTTCGCAATCATAGTAGTTTAAGAGTTCGACCCAACGTCTTTGCCTCATGTTGAGTTCTTTCTGATTGAAGATGTGCTGGAGACTTTTGTGGTCAGTGAAAACCACGCATTTTGTACCGTACAAATAATGTCTCCATATTTTGAGAGCAAAAACAACTGCACCCAACTCAAGATCATGAGTGGTGTAGTTTCTCTCATGCACCTTCAATTGCCTTGATGCGTAGGCTATGACTTTGCTCCTTTGCATCAGAACACAGCCAAGACCCAATTTCGATGCATCACAATAAACAACGAAATCATCATTGCCTTCAGGCAAAGTTAGAATAGGTGTGTCACAAAGCTTCTGCTTCAAGATCTGAAATGCTTCTTCTTGCTTAAAACCCCATTCAAAGGGTTTGTTCTTCTAAGTTAGAGTAGTTAGAGGAACTGCAATCTTTGAGAAGTTCTTGATGAAGCGGCGGTAATAACCCGCAAGACCAAGAAAAGAACGAACCTCGGTAGGAGTAGTAGGTGTATCCCAATCCTTAATTGCACTGATCTTGGAGGGATCTACATGAATGCCTTGTTCGTTAACGATATGTCCTAAAAATTGAACTTCCTTAAGCCAAAATTCACACTTGGAGAATTTGGCAAAAAGTTGTTCTTTCTTCAGGAGTTCCAGAGTAAGACGAAGATGTTGCTCATGATCAGCTTGCGTCCTAGAATAAATCAAGATGCCATCAATAAAAACGATGATGAACTTATCCAAATAAGGCTTACAAACCCTATTCATTAAGTCCATGAAAACAGCAGGAGCATTGGTCAAACCGAATGGCATGACTGTGAACTCATAATGCCCATATCGAGTGCGGAATGCTGTCTTGGGAATATCCTCTTCATGCACACGAAGTTGATGATACCCAGAACGAAGGTCAATCTTCGAGAAGCAAGTAGCACCCTGTAACTGGTCAAAGAGATCATCAATGCAAGGTAGGGGATATCGATTCTTGATGGTAAGCTTGTTCAGCTCACGATAATCGATGCACATACTGAAGGATCCATCCTTCTTCTTGACAAAAAGAATGGGAGCACCCCAAGGTGAAAAGCTAGGACGGATAAAACCTTTGTCAGAAAGCTCCTGAAGCTGCTTAGACAGTTCTTGCATCTCGGATGGTGCAAGACGATATGGAGCTCTGGCAATGGGATTTGCACCAGGTACAAGATCAATATGGAACTCGACTTGGCGTGTTGGGGGTAGACCAGGTAACTCTTCAGGAAACAGCTCCGGATAATCCCGAACAACAGGGATATCTCGAATAGATTTACCTTCGTTTTTATCTGCTGTAACATGTGCCAAGAAGGCCACATAGTTCTTTCGCAGATACTTCCAAGCTTGAAAACAAGACATAAGCTTAAGGCTACTAACAGGTTTCTCACCACGAACCTGTGGAATTTCGCCAGACGAAAGCGGAACTCGAACAATCTTCTCAAAACAAACTACCTCTGTGCGATGCTTGGCCAACCAATCCATACCCACAATAATGTCAAAGCTTCCAAGTTGCATAGGCGTGAGGTCAATAGGAAAAAGATGGTCGTTAAGGTTCAATTGGCAGTTGCGAAGAACAGAATCAAGAACAATGGGTTCACCACTCGCAACTTCGACTGTCAAAGGCTTACCTAGTTTCGTTCTAGACACGCGAAGCAAAGGCTCGAAAGATAAAGACACAAAACTTTTATCGGCCCCTGAATCAAAAAGAACAGACGCAGGTTGATTATTAACAAAGAACATACCGTTCACCACCTCATTGTCTGCTTGTGCCTCAGTAGCATTCATATTAAACGCTCGACCTCAAGCTGGAGCCTGATTCTGATTTGCATTAACCAGCCTTGGACACTGGTTTCGATAATGGGTCAGGTCTCCACAATTAAAGCACGAACCAGGAGGAAAGTGGGGTCGTGCAGCTTGTGCTTGCTGTTGAACAGGTAGTTGAGCTACCTGCTGAGCTGGATTTCGAGCAACCTGATTTCGAGCAAAACGACAAACCTCCGCAAGATGACCTGACTTTCCACAGTTGGTACAGAAACAGCACGGGAGTTGCTGTAGATAGTGACTATTGCACGTATTGCACAAAGGTGCATTCCCTTCATACCGCTTCTTTGCTAGAGGCTGCGCTAGCTGATTGGGAGCTGCCTGGTTCTGTTGGGCAGTGATGGCAAAATTCTGGGAAGCCTTTCGCTTCCTAGAGTCCTTTGAGGAACCAAAATCCTTCCCCTTCTTGTTTTTACCTTTCTTGCTATCCCCTTTGTCAGACTCATGTTTCTTACCCTTCTTGTCACCCTTTCTGTGCAACTTACCCTTTCGAATCTACGACTCAGTCAACGTCGCAGCTAACTCGATTTCCTGACGGACAGTGGTAGGATTATTACCAGTAACGATGTCTTGTACGGGGTCAGGTAGACCATCGATGTATCTCTCGATAGCCTTGTCGAGTGGGGTGACCATTGTTGGGCATAATAAGCTCAGCTCTTCATATCTATCAGTATACGCCCTGTGCTCACCACTAACCTGTTTTAGATCATCAAATTCCCTTTCCAATTTTCGCAGCTCATGACGAGGACAAAACTCCCTCATCATAAGAGTTCTCAGTTCAGCCCATGTTTGTGCAAGAGCAACTTCTACACCACGGTCTCTCATAACCCCGTTCCACCATGTCAACGCCCTCTTCTGAAAAACACTAGAGGCGAACTCGACTTTCCTATTCTCTGGACACGGAACGTGACGGAATGTACTCTCAATGCTCTCGAACCATTGAAGGAGCCCAGTTGCCCCCTCAGTACCACTGAACTTGAGTGGTTTAGCCGAATTGAAGCTCTTGAAGTTACAAGGAGCGTTCTGATTGTTGTTGGCTTGGTTCACTTGAGCGATAATGTTTGGGAGTGCGGCAGCCATGTGCTGTGCCAGAATGTCTGCCATTTCGGCATTAGATAACGGGTTTTCACGTCGAGGAGGCATGCTAAAAAGAGGAAAACATGAGAGGAAACGAGTGAGAGGGTTAGATGAAACGAACGAGATGAAACAAAATCAACAAAGCAAGGATGGTGGTCATTCGTCCGTATCACAAAGCAAACAAATGACACACAGTGACTAATCAAAGTAAATGGGTCCATAAACAATGCTTAGCGAAGACATGCTCGCCTATAAGTGAACACTCACCCCAAGAGTTCCCAGGTAAGAGTGACTGGTCCGATTATGTGGATTTGTACGAACACTCTAGCCTTAGACAGAAAACCCATGGTATAGGCATTCACCCTTCCAGTTTGCACGTGTTCACACTATTTAGAACCCAAAACTTTGACGAGATTTTGAAAACTTGGAAGGCATAAGGCCAAAAGAATCATTCAAAAACAAATGATAAAGTTTCAAAATCAAATTGAAAAATCAAAAAGGGTTCAAAACCATATAATAAATCATTTGAAAACAGAAGATTGTTTTTCAAAAATCGTTTTAGAAAATTTGGGTTCTTGTTTTGGTGATCACCTAAGGATAGGTGAAATGCATGTTTTAAGATCTAAACACAAGACAACTTGTGTTGGGGTCCTAGAAAGGTTATAGTCTAGGTCAAAGCATTACTAATAACCTAATTCCCTATAACCATTGGCTCTGATACCAACTCTTCTGTCACACCCCGACCACGTAAAACATCAAACCGTGGCGGAAACGTCGGGGAGTGTTGTAACAGAATTATTGTTCCACAACCATGGTAATTAAAATAATATTTTATTCATCACCCAAGGGTGGAATATATTGTTTCAAACAAGAACCAACAAGTTACATTGTCTTTATAATAAAAAAGAAACAAAAGTACATCACATAATTAAACTAAATCTAGCTCCATTTTATATTACTAAGGCCCAAGTACACCCTAGCGTGTCACGATCATCCTATGCATTAGCTCCTGAAACACATGTGAAAATAGGTATGTCAGCATAAAAATGCCTGTGAGATACATAGGTTTTGAGAAAATAGGAATCATGACTTATGTTTAAGAAAATGTTTAAGAAAATTTAGTCATGAACCTTGTAAATTGTTTTGTTTTGTAAACCATTTGAAAAGCAATAAAATCAGATGATATGTATAAATAAAAAGAAATATGTGTGGTTAAATAAATAACCAAGTAAAATAAGTTGTATAAAATAAACTGTTTTGTAAAACAATGTCTTGCGAAAAATGTGTTATTTGTAAAAATGTATAAATCCAAATTAAATGATTTAAATAACGCTACGACATGTAATATAGTACAAGCACTTATATATAGGAAGTACCAGCGGCGTATCCACCATGCTTGTATCACATTACACACGTCTCGTTACTTAAATCACATACCCAAACAAACCACCAATGTAAATGCCCATGTCTAAACCATTTGTCAAATGTCTTTGTGAAAATCACTTCAAAATGTTTATGTCAAAATGTAGACCATGAAATGTGTATTATCAATATCAAAATGTCTATGTCAAGTGTCAATCAAGTAATGTGTAAACAAAATGTCATGTATGGCAAGTGAAATATGTATCAACTAAACCATAGGTAAAAAATGCACAAAACAATGTATTGAAGTAAAACTTGGTTTAAATCAATGTTATGTTTTGTGGAAAATGCATGCTACACTGAATACAAACATTTATGCGGTATTGTGAAAATGCATACATTCAAGCCTTGCGACTGTGGTGATAAACCTTTAAACAAATTAAAGGTTTATCTGTGTTATGTTTAAATCGAATTCGGTCATTCCTTCCATCCAAACATACCCAGGATGTCAAGAACGGGAGTTGTCAATTCCTATGGTACCACTACCTACTAACGAGCGGCATGATCAAAGTTAATGAATGTATATGGTCCCGCTTAAACAAACCAAATGTCATACCCAATATGTAAGCATGTGATGAAAAACAAATGCACTAAGTATGATGTACATACATAGCATGAAAAGGTAATGTAAAACAATGTACTAAGTATGCACACAATGGACATACATAGCAAAAACACAATGAAAGCATGTACTATATGTGTACTATTTAAACATAACAAGCGTATGACATGAAAACATGGAAAGCATGAAAGTAACAAGTAGGCACATGTGTTTCACCCCAAAATGTTTGAAAAACAGTAAAAGAGGGATCTATGTACTCACTTGAGATTGCTTAGAAGTCCTAGGATAACCACCAAGCAATGCTAGAAGATCACGGAATCAAACGACACCTATATAGGTATCTACATTAATAAACGGACCTATCGGAGGATCGGGTAGTACGAGGGTTCGTAAACCAAATAAGTGTGGGAACTAATGTAATATGGTTTAACAAAGCCTACATACTAAAACGAAACTTATCCTAAGTGCTTTTGACCCGTGACGACCCGCTTAGGTAGCTTATGCTACTTTAACGCGTCGCTCGCGTAAAACGCGTTCGGAAAGCCTAACTAGTCCTATGACAAGTAAAATATGCCATAACATGTTTAATATTGTTGTTAAATCAGTTTAGATACCAAATCGCGTGTGTAAGCCTTTCTTAGACCATTTCATCATCGTGTTCATTGACGATGTCTTGATCTATTCCAAAACGAAGACCGAACACGCGCAACATCTACGTTTGGTTCTCGAGTTACTTCAGGGGAACCAACTCTATTCCAAGTTCTCCAAGTGTGACTTCTGGTTAGAGGAGGTTCAGTTTCTGGGTCACATCGTGAATAGTCAGGGAATACACGTCGATCCCGCGAAGATTGAAGCCGTCAAAAGTTGGATTACGCCTAAGAACCCGTCTGAAGTTCGTTCTTTTCTCGGAATAGCTGACTATTATCGACGATTTATTGAAGGACTCTCCAAGATCGTTGTGCCGCTTACCGTTCTTACTCATAAAGACAAGCCTTTTGTGTGGGGAACCGCACAAGAGTCTGCCTTTCAAACCCTCAAGCACATGCTGTGCAACGCTCCGATTCTTACACTGCCCGACAGAAGCAACGACTTCGTTGTCTATTGTGATGCTTCCAACCTTGGCCTTGGTTGTGTTCTTATGCAATGGGACAAGGTTATAGCTTACGCATCTCGCCAGCTCAAGATCCACGAGAAGAACTATACAACCCATGACCTCGAGCTAGGCTCAGTTGTCTTTGAATTAAAGATTTGGTGACACTACCTGTATGGTACCAAGTGTACGATCTTCACTGATCACAGGAGTTTACAACATATCTTCAATCAGAGGGAACTTAATATGCGTCAACGCCGATGGGTAGAACTCCTCAACGATTACGACTGTGAGATTCGTTATCACCCAGGCAAGGCGAATGTGGTTGCCGACGCGCTCAGCAGAAAGAGTTATGTGCTCAGTATCCGAAACGTTCAAGCGCAGCATAACCTCGAAACCCTCATCCGCGAAGCTCAACATGCTTGCTTTAACGAGCGTACGTTGAAGAAAGAGAGGATTCATCACGATGGAGCTCAGTTAGTAAGCAAATCCGATGGGATTATCTACTATCTGGATCGAATTTGGATCCCTAAGCGGACCGATTTGCGAAAGATTATCCTAAATGAAGCCCACAAATCCCGATATTCTATTCATCCCGGCGCTGATAAGATGTACCAGGACCTGCGTTATAAGTACTGGTGGTCAGGCATGAAACGGGATATCGCTCTTTACGTTGGAAGTTGCTTCACTTGCACAAGAGTCAAGGCTGAACATCAAAGACCTTCTGGCTTACTCGAACAACCGCCGATACCTATATGGAAGTGGGAGAGTGTAGCTATGGATTTCATAACGAAACTCCCGTCCACGCCATTAGGTCACGACAGTATTTGGGTTATAGTTGATCGTCTAACAAAATCAGCCCACTAGTTGCCAATACGAGAAGACTACAAGGTGGAACGACTGGCCCAGATCTACACCGACGAGATCATTTGTAATCATCGTACGCCTCGCGACATCATCTCTACCGTGATGCTCGGTTTACTTCTCGATTGTGGGAAACTTTTCAAGCGGCTCTTGGTACGTCGCTTAATCTGAGTACTGCATTCCATCCACAAACCGATGGACAGACTGAAAGAACGATCCGTACTCTTGAAGACATGCTCCAGGCGTGTGTCATAGATTTTGGTGGTAGTTGGAACAAACATCTGCCATTAGTCGAATTCTCGTACAACAATAGTTACCATGCCAGCATCCAAATGGCACCCTTCGAGGCCTTATATGGAAGGAGATGTCGTTCGCCTATTGTGTGGCACGAGATCGGTCACTCGCAACTAACCGGTCCCGAGATTCTACAAGAAACGACTGACAAAATCCACCAAATTCGAGACAACTTGGTGAAAGCTCGGAATAGACAGAAAAGTTATGCCGATAAAAGACGCAAGCCCCTAGAATTTGACGTTGGCGACTACGTGCTCCTAAAGGTATCCCCTTGGAAGGGTGTAGTCAGATTCGGCAAGAAAGGGAAACTAGCACCTCGATATGTTGGACCTTTCAGGATTCTGGAAAGGATCGGAAAAGTCGCCTACAGACTCGAACTACCGGAGGAACTTAGCAACGTCCACCCGACTTTCCAAGTCTCTAACCTCCGAAAGTGCCTAGCTGATCATGATCTAATCGTACCGCTCGACGATCCTCAGGTCAACGAAACGTTACACTTCGTGGAAAAGCCTGTTGAAATCATGGATCGCCAAACCAAGCAACTTAGGCGCTCTCGCATCCCTATGGTGAAAGTCCGATGGGAAGGCAAACGAGGCGCAGAGTTCACTTGGGAACTCGAAAGCGACATGAAGGCCAAGTACCCGCAGTTGTTTAAATAGATCTGGAGCATCAAATTGGTAAATCACGGTGATGTGCAGCTCTCAGCCTAATTTCGGGACGAAATTCCCTAAACAAGGGGAGGCTGTAACACCCCGTGTTTTCGAACGTCAAAGTCAAAGTCAAAGTTTGACTTTTGATTGTAAATAGTCTATTTTAATTTTGTATTATGTGGAGTAAGTGTTGTCTGATCAAATGAATCGAATATTTAATCGAACGTGAATCGTTAATCGACCTTAATGGCAGGAAGTAACAATGCGATAAAGTTAATCAATAGATAATCAAGTTAATCAAATCAATCATCGAACTCGAACCTTGAATTATGCGAACTTTGGCATTGTTATATGTGTGTGTGTGCCTTATGTGTTATATGTGCATGTATACTTTATGCTGTTATGGATGGTAATCAATCAAATCGAATCGAAACTCGAAAAGCAATCAAACTCAATAGAAATCGAAACCGAGATGTGAAACTATAGATGCTTATGTTAGATATAGTAGTTGGGACTGAAAGTAATTTAATTAGGAAACTCTATCATATTCGCGTCATCGTTCATCGAAATCGAAATATCAAAAATCGTTGCAAAACACTCAAAAAGGGGTTCCTGATCGAACAGGAATCACTGATCGAACAGGCTAGCCGATCGAACATGCTGTCGATCGAGTAGCCCAACCGATCGGAGACCCTGGCTGATCGGTTACCACTTTCCTCTTTTGGAGCCTATAAATAGGGTTTTCATTGTCTCCTTATCCACTTTTGGAAAGCTCTAACCGAACCAGGCCTTGTTCTTCACCTTTTCTCAGATTTCTCTCAACTCCGGTAAGTTCTCACTCTAATTCTTGTACATTTTTTATCATTACATGATTCTACACCTTTCTATCTTTCAAAACTTGATTTCTAACCGTGAAATCACCAAGATCTAAGTGTTCTTGGATGATGTCATCATGGTGTTCTTGAAGAACATCATACTTTGGCCTCATTCAACCATGAATAGCTTATATCTAACCGATTTCCATATAGACAAACTAAAATCTATCACAGACATTTCACGGTGTGAAAGATTGAAAGACGGATTTTCCGACTTTCTTTCAACTCTTTTGCACTCATGACCCTCAAACCGGTAGAAACGGAGCTTGAACCAGCTCACTAATCATTCTAACAACCACGTGGTTCAAGGTTCGGATTCTAACTACGAGGTTCACCGATTTTGGGTTAAACGTTAAACTGTTGTTCCGAACAGTTCACCGGCCGGACTTGGGTGATTCCTGTCTGAACTGGTGAAGCAAGTAAGAAACCACGTTCTATGGTTTAACTCGCTGTCAAAATACCTTGAAATCATAACAAATAATCAAAACAACCAAGTGTTAGAAGATAGGCCGACCAGGTCAGAATTGCTGGCCGAACGGCTAGGCTGTTCGAATGAATAGCCCAGCCGATCGGACATGCCAGCCGATCGACCGGGCCAGCCGATCGGCTAGCACATAGCCCCCCCACTTTTCAGATTCATGAAGTATACTATTGACGAGGTGATGTTCGACCAAATATGCTACTCGATTGGTAAACATTACTCTTCGGATCATTAGATACTATGCTTCAACACTTAATCGTTTCAAACTAAAGTGGCTAACCGACCGGTTGGGCCGACCGATCGAACGACCGTTCGATCGATCGATCGACTTGAAAGGTAAGCACACTTCAATATTTTCAAATAATGCTGCAAAAACTTCAAAAGTTCAAACCATCATACACAAACACATCCTTCTCAAAGGAAGAAACAATCCACTTGAACTGTCCAAACCGATCGAGCCTCCCGGCCGATCGAGCAGGCTACCCGAACGGTTAGACCAACCGAACGGATAGTACTGTTCGATCGAACCTACTGTTCGATCGACCAGACCGTTCGACCCAATTACACTCGTTAGCATTTCCGCATTACTCATCGTTATACTATCGAACTATTCAGGCTAACCCTACTCTCAGCGCTTCCTTCAATCCATAATCAATCACTGTGAGTATACTCGATCCCTTTTTGCTTTCAGCACTTTTGGGTGTTACATACGTTACCTATCAAATTCACATTCGAACACGCTATTCAAACTATTCGAACGCTAACCGAATGCATGTATTACGTGACTAAATGAATGCTTGTTGTTATGTTTACACATGGAATGTTGTCTACCTGCCTTAGCAACATAGTACTATAGTTTGGACTCAGCACCCGTTCAGTTGTTAAGGACAATTACTTGCATGGATTACGGTGGTAATCATGTATTGCGAACTGTCTCGGACAGTCAACCCGCATTCGTTGGTATCAATGGACCCATGTCGATAATTAACATGCTTCGTTTTCCTCTGTGTACGTGATGGTTATGCGTAAACTATTCGAACTCTATATGCTATTACCAAACTTGTATGCTCACATTTACATTATATGTATTGACTTTATTTTAACGTATGTGACAGGTGTTTAAGGTGTATGCTTGCTAGGAAAGCAAGGCTAGAATAAGTCTCTAGAGGCCCCCAACAAGTACTTCTCTGTCAAGAACCAGCTTCTAGTGCATAGTTGTCTGTAGATCTTGTCAGTCTGGGTCTTTAGGGGCATTCGAACAATACTAATTTATTTTGTTATGTTAAATCTGAGTTGTCGGAACAGAATTACTTGTTTGGATGTTATATGTAATAATGTATTTGTTTATTCGGGATACGGTATGGGACGTATCTTTAACTGGATTATATGAATAGTTGTTATGGAAACTCCTAGACAATCTGTTTCACTCAGTGCCATGCCCCGATGATTCCGCCATCGGTTGGGGTGTGACAGGGAGTTTGCAAAGCATACATGCAATTGTAATCAAAGTTTGAAATAAATTTAAGCATTTGGTTCTTTGTTGAAATTGTATGTTTGAAAGCATTTCTTCTGTTTGATTGTGAAAAGTTTGCTTCCATTAATTTCTGTTGCACTACTCTTTCATTATTCATCTTAATTCAAACACAAATCACAATCAAAACCAAACTCAGATCCTAACAATTGGTATCAGAGCTTGGACAGTCAAATTTGATTTAACAATCATTTTGACATAAATAGTTCAGCTCGCAATCGTTGATACTGATAGTTTGTTCGTTTCGTTGAAAAACAGAGCAAGGTTTCATCACCATTAAAGTTGATTAATCAGTGCCTGTAAAACAACCAGGATGACGTCACAATCACAAGATGATAAAAATAACATTGGCTCTCTTTTCAAACCACCCATGCTCAAACGTAATGAATACAACATCTGGGAGCGAAGGATGGGTTACATCCTTGCTCAACAAAATACTGGATGTTGGAGATCTATTGTTTTTGGTCCGCATGTTCCTATGGTGCCAAGTGCTGAGGATGCAAAGAAATATGTACCAAAACCTTCTGAAAATTATACTGAAACTGATTTTCAGAAGTTTGAACTCGATGCCAAAGCATTTAGCATCATTGCATCTGCATTACCCAATGAGATCTATGCTGGACTGTTACATTGTAACAGTGCCAAAGAGCTATGGGATGCATTGAAGGAATAGTTTGGGGGGACGGAAGAGGTTATTGAAAATAACAGGGAAATTCTGAATCAGCAATATGAAACATTTTGTCACATCAAAGGGAAATCACTAACCCAACAATTTGAATGTTTCAGCTGTCTCATCAGTGAACTAAGGCTTGTTAAAGTTACATTTCCAAATGCAACTCAAAATAGCAGGTTCCTTAGATCATTGCCTGAAAAATGGGACACAATTGCTTTTGTCACTAGGAATTCAGCTGAGTTCAAAGATTTGACCCTGACCCAACTCCATGGTAGACTCCTAACCTATGAAAGGGAGTTAAACCAGAAAAGGAAGTTGCAAGAGTCTGGTAAAGTTGCTGATGACTATTCATTTGGCAGCACAGCTCTATTTGGTCAGGAAGAATCTGGTAGCAGCAGTAAGGATCAGAGTTATGATCATTTTATTGACATAACTATTGGTGGTAATTTTAACAACTCTGATTCTCACTCTACAAATTATGCTTTCACTGCAAATAATGAAAACCAGATGTCAGATAACTTGTGCTTTGAACTCAATGATTTGCAACACTTTGATCCCACTGACTTAGAAGAGATAGACATTTTGCATCAATTGGCTTTGCTTAGTGTTAAGCAAATTCTACAAAAGAACAGGGAGAAAATTCCCAGGGCTTCATGGGAATTTAAGGGTAGGGTTGGATAAGTCAAAAATCAAGTGTTACAAGTGTGATAGGCTAGGTCATTTTGCTAGGGAATGTAGGAGTCAAACCACTGGTCCAATGATTACTCATCCTTGCTCAAACCCTAGACCACAACAACAAAACACTGTGCACTATACCCAATATACCCCAGCAGCAGATGTTAACACTGCTCATTATGCTGCAACCCCTGTGCCTGTGCATTATGTTCAAACCACTATTCCACAAATTCAGTATGTTCAGGCCCCTGTTCCTCAGGCACAAGTGCAACCTGTTGCACCTCAACAAGCTGCTCCAACAGTGGCTCAACCAGATCAGCAAAGCTTCTTCACACAAGGCTTTGTTGATTGGAGCAGCATGCCTGATGAACTTGGTGATGAAAATTTTGCTCTCTATGCTTCTAATGATACTTTTGATAATGAATTTTGTTTGATGGCATTAGAGTCAATACCAGAAGGGATGGAAACTAAAGGTGAACAGCTAAGTGCTGAAACAGTGGATGAAGTTGCTGAAGCAGTGGTTACTGCCACTGCAGTTGCTGGTGAACTACTGCTGGGAAAAAATTCAGAAACCCTGATTAAACCACTGTCTGACCCTTGGTCCAAAGAAGACAAAGAGAAAGAAGAGATGAAGAAAGCTGGTGAGATAGAAGGGAGAGCTGATGAAGAAGGTGACCATCAATGTAATTGTGCCATGATGGCTGCTGCCAATGTAACTCCTCAAGTTCTTGAAAACTGTGTTCAGACAAATGTATTATTGCATTTGCTAGCATCAAAGAGGTAAATGAAAACCTTAGGGATAAAGTCTTGTCTGATGAAGTCAAATTTGAAAAGTCATTAAAAAAACTTAGAAACAAATTGGCTGAAAAAGATAAAGAGATCAGCAGTCTCAAAGAAGAGCAGAGCATAACCAAAACTTAACTCCAAACTATGGTAGAAAAATACCAAGTTTGTAAAAAGGAGTTAGAGTCTACCCAGATCACTTGTGAAAGATGGGTAGAATCTTGTAAAGGGTATGAGGTTATGTTTGAGAAACAGCTTAAAAGCAATGTCAAGTTTGGTTGGGACATAGAAAATATGATGATCTTGTAAACACTGCTGAAAAACAAGCTATTTCATCTGAAATAATACCAACCAACAAAAGTGGCCAAGAGGTTAAAATAACTGACAAACTTGGTAACAAAATTACTATGGAAAGATCTATGGGATCCTCCACTTTTGAGGAGATTGAGAAATACCAATTTAAACCCACATGGTCTGATGAGTGTGACATCCTGGAAAACTTTAAACCAATGGATTTCACAACCACTAATGGTGTAAAAGCTCCAAAAGCAAGGGTCATTCCTATCAAAGATATCCCAACAGAGGTGCAAAACTCTGTTGCAAAAGAATCTGAGAAAAGAAAGAAAAGAGAAAAGATTAAAAACCTGTTTTGTGATTTCTATGAAAAGAGGAATCATCTAACAAAAGACTGTTTTCATCTAAAAGCACATGATCTAAACAAAACAAGTGTCATTGTACCTGCTGAAAGCTGCGCCATCTATGGTAAAAATAACCACAAAACTAAGGAATGTGTGTATCTCAAAAACTTTGATGAGAAAAAGAAGGAGTACACAGCAAAAACATCCTTAAGTTCATCAGCATCATCTGTCAAATTCACCAAGAAACAACCACTGTTTGTCCAAGTCCAAACAGCTGTCACAAAACAGCTAAACCAAACATCTATTCAAAGAGATGTTCAAGTGACTGATGCACCTCCTGCCAATCAATCCAGGAGAGGTAAAGGACAACAATCATACCAAAGGATCCCACATGTTTATGAGGCTTACAAAAAACCCTCTAAACCAAGATGGAACAGACATCCTTTTGGTTATCAACAGGTGATTAGACAAGACCCCCAACAGTGGTTAGAGAAAAACATTCCCAAAAATGTTCAAACCCCTGAGCTAACCACTGTCCATGCATCTGCTTCCATCCCAGACACTGTTGAGACCCCATCCAAAGCCTTATTGGCTTTGGAGACCTTTATGAACTAATCCTTTTACTTCATGTACAGGGAGCTTCTGCATGCTTAGATAGTCTTTGGTATGTAGATAGTGGAGGCTCCAGGCACATGACAGGATGTAAAGCCCTTCTTCAAGATTTCAAAATTCATGGAGGGGTGATATATCCTTTGGTAATTATAGTAAAGGGAAAGTTCTGGGGTCTGGAACAGTAAAGTCTGGTAATGTAAAATTTGAAAATGTCATAAAATGTCAATCTTATAGACAATCTAAAATTCAACCTCCTAGTGTATCACAAATGAGTGACAAGGGTATGGCTCATTCTTCACAAAGGATTGTTGTAGGATTGTTGGACCAGAAATGGTTGAAAAGATTGAAGCAATAATTAAAAATGGTAAAACTAAGCTTGTTGCTCAAAGAAGTGGCAATGTTTATGTTGTTGATATGTCAAAAGATTGCCCCAGAGCTGATGCTTGTCTGTTCTCAGCTGCATCAAACAAAGAAACAGAACTATGGCACAGAAGACTGGGGCACACAAATCTAAAGACAATCACTGCCATTTCAAAATAGGGGTTAGTAAGAGGTTTACCTCAACAACTGTTCACCTGTTCTGAGCATTGTGTTTCCTGCCTAAAAGGAAAACAACATAAAAGCTCACACAAATCCATTGATGAGTCCAAAACAACCAAATGTTTGCAAATGCTTCATATGGATTTGTTTGGCCTAGTTAAAGTCATGAGTCTCAAGAAAAAGAGATATTGTTTGGTTATTGTTGATGACTTTTCTAAGTTTACATGGACTTACTTTTTACACTCAAAAGATGAGACTGCAGGCATTCTGCAAGACTTTGTGAAACAGGTTGAAAAGTAGTTTGACCTTCCAGTAAAAATTTTCAGAAGTGACAATGGCACAGAGTTCAGGAACAAGGAGTTGGATGATTTCTGTGTGTCAAAAGGAATTGTGAGGCAGTATAGCATTCCAAGAACACCAGAACAAAATGGGGTTGTTGAAAGGAAGAACAGAACTTTGATTGAGGCTGCCAGAACCATGCTTGCAGATTCAGGTTTGCCATTAACTTTTTGGGCTGAAGCAGTAAACACTGCTTGCTATGTCCAAAACAGAGTTTTAATCAACCCCAGGCATCAAAAGACTGCCTATGAACTGCTGTATAAAATAAAGCCATTGATTTCATATTTCAAAGTTTTTGGCTGCCCATGCTTCATTTTAAACTTAAAAAATTCGATCTCAAAGTTTGCAGCCAAAATTGATTGTGGTTATCACCTGGGATACTCAACCACTGCTAAGGCCTACAAAGTGTTAAACACAAGGACCAAAACAGTGGAAGAGACTTTGAATGTAAAGTTCAATGAACTTTCATCAATAAAAATCCCAGCAAACCCTGCAGAATTGTTTGATCTTGATAAATTCACTTTTGAAAATACTGCTGTCAAGACTAACAGTGCAGGTCCATCTGAGAATTTATCACCAGACTATGGGTATGAGATCATCATTCCTCAACAAAAGTCTACCACAATGGGAAGAGCAGCAGATGTCCAAAACAGCTGTCAAAGCTCAACCACTGCTACCTCAACAGTTGTTGACCAAAGTAGCCCATTAACCACTGCTTCCACATCATCAAGCATTGTTGATAAAAATCCTCAAACAGTGGATCAAAGTCAGCATGTGTCCACACCTTTACCCCCTATGCCACCACCTTTTGAAGCCACTGTTGGGTTATCAAAGTCACCAGCAGTGGTTAGCTCAGATGATACACATCTGCAGCCCTCAACACTCAATGCCATTGTTCCATACCAAGGAGAGCTCATCTTCTTGAAATCTCATCCACCTGATCAAATTATTTGCAACATCAATGAAGGGGTGCTCACAAGAAGTCAATCCCAAAACATTTGTCTTTTTGCTGGTTTTCTATCACTCCATCAGCCAGTCAAGTACCAAGATGCACTGAAAGACAACAGCTGGGTAGAAGCCATGCAAGAGGAGCTCCAACAGTTTAGAAGACAACAAGTACGGGAGCTTGTACCACTGCCAGAAAATGTAAGTCCTATTGGCACAAAGTGGGTCTTCAAAAACAAAACTGATGAAAGGGGCATTGTTGTCAAGAATAAATCCAGGCTTGTGGTTCAAGGTTACAGACAAGAAGAGGGCATTGACTATGATGAAACTTTTGCCCCTGTTGCAAGACTTGAAGCAATCAGATTATTTCTGGCCTTTGCTGTCAACCACAACATCAAGGTGTATCAAATGGATATCAAATGTGCATTCCTCTATGGTAAGATTCAAGAGGAGGTTTATGTTTGTCAACCTCCAGGTTTTGAGGATCCATTTAATCCAGATCATGTCTACAAGCTGAATAAAGCTTTGTATGGCCTGAAACAAGCACCAAGGGCCTGGTATGAAACTCTTTCCACCTTTCTACTGTCTATTGGTTTCATTAGAGGCAGAATCGCTAAAATATTGTTTTTAAAATGGAGAGGGAAGGATTTGATGATTTTCCAAATTTATGTGGATGACATCATATTTGGAAACACATGTAATAAAATGTGTGAAGAGTTCAGGCAACTCATGACAGCTGAGTTTGAAATGAGTGCAATGGGTGAACTCCAGTGTTTTCTTGGTCTCCAAGTAAAACAACTGCAAAATGGCACTTTTATCCATCAAGGCAAATATGCCAAAGAACTTTTAAAGAAATTTGATATGGATGATTGTTAGCCATGCAGTACACCCATTGCAACCAACAAATTAGTCATGTCTGATGAGAAGGATGATTTGGTTTATCAGACCTTATATAGAAGCATGATTGGGTCTTTATTGTACCTAACTGCATCTAGACCAGACATCATGTTTGCAACATCTGTCTGTGCAAGATCCCAATCAGCCCCTAGAAAGTCAAACCTTATTGCTGTAAAAAGGATATTCAGATACCTCAAAGGTGCTCCCACACTTGGTATCTGGTATCCAGCTGATGGTAAAATTGAGCTTTCAGGTTTCTCAGATAGTGACTTTGCTGGATGTGACAAGACAAGGAAGTCCACTTCAGGAGGGTGCCAATTCCTAGGCAATTGTTTAGTGTCTTGGCAAAGCAAAAAGCAAGCAGTTGTTTCCACATCCACTGCTGAGGCAGAATATATAGCTGCTGCAAGCTATACAGCCCAACTGCTCTGGCTTCAAAATCAGTTGCTGGATTTTGGTATCACTGCTTTGAAAACACCACTCATGTTGGACAGTCAGGCAGCAGAAAATATCATCAAAAATCCAGTTTCTCATTCAACCACCAAACACATCGACATCAGACATCACTTTGTGAGGGATTTCTATGAAAAAGGTTTGATTTCTCTGCATCATGTTCCAACTAAGGATCAGCTGGCAGATGTGCTAACCAAAGCATTAGACACATCCACCTTTGAAAGCTTGATCTCTAGGATTGGCATGCTAAACATGGAATAACAGGCAAAATCCTGTTTTTCTATGAATAAAAGCATTAAAATGTTTTCAGAAAATCAAAAATCCATCCTTAAAAATAGCTAAAAATGAAATTTTCTTTAATATCCTTAAAAGCCTGCCATAACCACTGATGAGTTCAAAAGTCTGTTCTACTTCAAAAGACTGTCCACTACTGAAAGCCATCCCTTGTTCTCTCATTTCTTTGATAAACACTATTGTTCAAAAGCAGTGTTGTATCCACTGATGAGCTATCCACTGATAGCAAAAATCATCCACTGCCTTCCATACCGTTACAACCACTGCCTTCTTCAGTAACTTTCACAAAAGTACTGTCCTTTACTTCATCAGGGGATGGTACGTGGACAGCACATAGTGGTCAGATCTTTTGTAACCGCTGCCACGTCAGCCTTCACTTTTTCTCCATAAAACCCCCTTTCAAGCCCCAAACAGGGTTTTACTGTCGAATTGAATTCTTAAAAATTCTCTTCTCAAAGCAGTTTCCTTCACATTTCATCAAATTTATCCACAAATTTCTTCAATCATCTTCTTCAAAAAGATGACTAAATCAAAGGCTTCTGCAAAATCATCTCCAAAAGAAGCCTCTCAAAAGATTAAATCCACTGAAATTCCACACAAACCTTCTCACAATCTTCTGGGTCTTCTCTCAAAACCCGGCACCACTGATACCTTTGATTCCATCCTTAATATGCTCAATACATCAAAATACAAAACTTTGTTAACCGCCGATGCACCAATTTACTTGACAACCCAAAGAGAGTTTTGGAAAAATGCAACCCTTGAAAAACAAGGTGAATCTGTCACTACCATTATCTCTTCTATAAAGGGTAAAGCTGTCAACATCACACCGCAATCCATCTCGGAAGTTTTCGCACTCAATGATCAGGAAGGTAAAGATGCCTTTCCAAAAAATGATTTAAAAATTGATTTCATTGAAAGAGGGTATGTTGATACCATGATGAAGAGGGATACCTTACAAAAAGGTTATTTCCCTCCTGCAACAAGATTTTTATTTCATACCCTACTTATGTGCGTTTCAAATAAAACAATTTCCTTTAATGAAATACCATTAAAGATACAAAACCTGGGGTATGCTATTCTTCAACAAGAAAATTTTAACTATTCCCAGGTAATCTTTAATGATATGGTCAAAAATGTTGAAACAAAATCATTCTTACTGTTTCCAAGATTTCTAAGCTATTATTTTGAAAAGAAATTCAGTAAGGATGATATTTCTGAAATAAACCAAGGTGAATCTTTTCAGATAAACAGCTTAACTGCTGAAACTTTTACAAGAATGTCAACACCTTGCAAAACACAAGCAGAGGTGCCTGAGCAGATTTTAGCAGCAAACACTGCTCCTCAGGTATCTGCTGTTGAGCCCACTGCTCAAGGTGATCAAGGTAGCCAAACCACTACCTTGAAACCCACACCTAAAATCACCAAAAAGCCACAGAAAAAGAAAACTCAAAAACCCCCCAAACCCATCAAAAAGGCAACTCTGGAGGATGAGATACCAGAGCAACTACCTGTGACAACACAAAAGTCACAATAAACCACTGCTGCTACTTCCTCACAGCAGTTGGTAAAAATATTTCAAACCATAGCTGAAACTCCTCCTGTCTCTTCACAAAAAGAACAGGTTGTACAACAAGGGCCACCACATCATGATGCTCTGGAAGCACTTGTTTCCATCATCCACAACCCAATGCACGGGGCAAATCCTCTTTCTACACCCAAACTCACATCCACAATTCCACCAAACACCAAAATTTTGTTGGATGCAATTGATTTGAACCTGGCACAAACCAGTCCTTCTCAATCACCTGTTCATGAGAATATACCTCAACAAGAGACTGGGCCTGATGTATCAATCTTTGCTAACCCACCACCACAACCTGAGGAGGTTACACCCCTTGAGTTACAAGTAACTCTTGGTGGTAATCCAAGTGAAGCAGCCACTACAAGTGTTGAACCTACAGGTTTACACTTGGACAGTGGTTACATCAATAAGACTTCCTTGGAGGCAATTCCTTCCATAACACCTTTGTTATCTGCTACTGAGTTTGTTTTAACCACCGGTCCCATCAAAAGATTATCAAGTATTGAAGGAAGAAGACCCCAGTACCAAGAAAAAGGGGCATCAGTTGTTGATGTTTGGAGTACACTCCCTACCTCAACCTCTGATAAAACCACTGCTAGTGGGAAATCAGATGATCCCATTAAATTGGGTGATGGTTTAAAGTACCAGGAATTGACGGAAAGAGTTGAAAACTGGATACCTCTGTTGCAGAAATCAAAGATATGTTGCATCACTTGTTGAGAGTTCAAATGGTACAATCCACTGCTGTTCCACCTCAAGCACCTGCTCCTCCACCAGCAGACATTACAAATGAGCTCTTGAACCTTTTTCAACCTTTTCTCCAACAACAACATCAACTGGCTGATCAGCAACATGAAAAACATGTTCAAGAGCTGAGAAACACAATGGAGTCTAGGTTCAAGAACACACAAGCTGACATCAAGGCTATCAAGGCCCATCTGTGTAAAAGGGATAGAGCGGCAAAGGATTTATCGAGGTGGAATGAGGAGAAGAGAGCTTTCATGGAGCTGAATGCGCAGGGTTGTTCTGGTGAAAAGGATGTTCAAAATCCTGTACCAAAAAGAAATCTTACAAGAAAAGTAAGGAAACCCAAGTCCACACCATCCAGTCTTCCTAAGCATACTTCAAAACCACCATCCAAAAGCCACCAACATCAAACCTCCACCCAAACAGCTGCTGAAACTTCTGCTGTATCAACATCTGCTGGTACTTCAGTTGTTCCAACAACTGCTCTCATTTCAACACACACCACTACAACTGCCTTACCACCATCTCCACTCAAAACAACATCTCCACCATCACCTCCTGCCAAAAAGCAGAAGACAGCAGATGTTACAACATCTGCTGTAATGACAACAGTGGTTGAAACACTAGTTGTTTCAATAGCTGTTTGTCAATCACAAACCACTGCCTCTCATATCACCACCACTGTTCCATCTAAAACATCATCTTCCTTTCCTACAATAAAAAGGATAAGGGTTATCATACCAGATGATGATTCTCCATCACCACCACCAACATCATCAAAACCCCTATCACTTGTCACAATTCCAAAACCCATTCCTCTCTCTTCAGCTCAAATCCAAAAGCCATTACCTCCTGCAGGTGTTGTATTTCCTTTGGAAATCATAGCAGTTAGAGAAGAAATCAAATCCTTCTATTATGAGGATGACCCTGCCAAAAGGAGTTTGCCATCGGTTGAAGGATATCCCATGCCAAATAATATTGAAGAATATTTAAAAATCAAGGCCAAGCAAGCAAAGGATATCTCAATCAAAAATAAACAAGGGAAGTCTGATAGAGAATTTCAGCAAAACTATCAATTTCTACTCACACAGGTCAGATCTATGGAGCAATTTGCCAAAAATGTATGTCAGCAAATCTCTGAAAGGGCAGATGAGTCCTTGACAAAAGACTACATTGAAAACATCATGACCTACAAGAAATACAAGGGGGAGAAACACATGTACAAAAAATGGACCATTCCTGAGCTTGAGAAAGAAGCAGACAGGATTCATGAAATGATCAAAAATAAGGTCAAGCAGACTCCTCCTGAAAAATTCAAACAATTTGAAACTGACAAGGCCTTAGAGTTGAAAAGAATGAAAGAGGAGCTAATAGCTGCGGAATATGGGTCAAAGAATTCTGTGACAAAGTGGGGAGAAGGTAGGGTCAGGGCTACCTACAAAAAGTTGGAGGAACTTAGAAAGAAAGATCCAACAGTTCCACAAAAGCCTGACTACTCCATAGCAGAGGTCTCAAAAAGACCACCAAAGCTGCAAGCCAAAAGAAACAATGCTCCAGTTGTTGCTGCCATCTACAAAAGAAGGAGACGAAACCAGTTGGGTGTTGAAACAGTTCAAGATCTAATTGCTGGTAATGACCTTGTAAAAGAGGGCATTAGGTTAATGATGAAAGAAGATCCTGAATTAGAACAATCTGCAAGTACTACTCAGCCAGTCATGAATAGGCCAGCATCACCAAATACCTCATCCAATAAAAATCTCCCAAGAAACCCACCAGGCTTAAAAGTACTAAAGTGGAAAACTGATAAACAGACCCACGTACTGACAGTGTTCAAGTCTAGTGGAGAAGTGAAGAAATTAACAAGGGAACAAGCTCTTGGCCAGAGTCTTGAAGATTTGCAGGATCTCCTTGATCTTCCACTTAGCAGGGATGATGATGACACAGATGCCTTAACTTTTGAATTACAACTCAAATGGGAAAATAAGGGAACTGTTGATGAGGCAATAAAGATCTACAATAATGGAGAGTTTTGGCATTATCTGTTCCAGGGGGAGATTGTTGGGATTGAACCCTGCCAAAGGAACAGATAATAAAAGCCAAAACTGGATCAGAGCAGTGGATCCAGAATAAGCAGATGTAATGCATGCAAGTCTCTCCCCTTGAAAGTGGTTTCAACATCTGCTGACCTCATATCTGCTGATCATGCAAACTGCTGACCTACAACTGCTGAGCAAGTCAAAGACTGTTGAAGAACTAAAGCTCTGCTGCTCAATCTACTGCTTTGTTTTAAGCACTGCTGATCATGACAAGTACTGCTGGGTTCACAGTAGTGGAAGGATGCAGCAGCTATTTATGTTTACTTTATGTAATGAATTGTAACATCAGTAGTTAGCATAGCAGTGTTTGTATAGGTCAGTTATTAAGAGTTTGTTAGGAGGTTAGATGTCACTTTCATGGTGACGTCAGCTTAGATGCTCAGTGGTTTGCTAGTGCCTATAAATAGAACAGTGCTCTATACTGTTCTATTAGCTCTTTCACCATCTTCTTCCTGTACGAACAAATCACTGAGCTCGGGCTAAGGGGGAATTTGCAAAGCATACATGCAATTGTAATCAAAGTTTGAAATAAATTTAAGCATTTGGTTCTTTGTTGAAAATGTATGTTTGAAAGCATTTCTTCTGTTTGATTGTGAAAAGTTTGCTTCCATTAATTTCCGCTGCACTACTCTTTCATTATTCATCTTAATTCAAACACAAATCACAATCAAAACCAAACTCAGATCCTAACATTACTGATTACCACGTTATCTAGGTGTAGTGACGAGTCGTAGTTTCGGCCAAAATGCGTATTCTTGCGTATTTTGTAACCAAACTACTTTTAGGTATCAAAACCATTTGCTTAGATACCAAACCTGTTTTCTAAATTCATTAAACATGTTCTTACATGTTTAACTCGTCACTTTTAGAATTGTGCTTGTATAGGGTCGTAAGGTAAGCGATCTAAATAATCGCTTATACTCTCGAACCCGACCCGTTTGGTCGATCTTTAGGATCCGACCAAACACATTAGGTGACCATAGTTGTATAGGGAATAACCTTCCGAGGTTATACCTTATGGTCACGTCATTTAAGTAGTTGTATGATAGGTAGTTTATATGCCTTAGGAAAATTACCAAAATACCCTTTTTAAGCATAAATTCATTTTAAGCATATGTAACTTAATTTTTGACATCTAAACTGATTTAACAACAATATTAGACATGTTAAGGCATATAATACTTGTCATAGGACTAGTTAAGCGGTCCGAACGCATTTTACGCGAACGACGCGTTAAAGTAGCATAAGCTACCTAAACGGGTCGTAAGGGGTCGTAAGCACTTAGGTTAGGTTTCATTTTAGTGTATAGGCTTTGTTAAACCATATCATATGAGTTCCAACACTCATTCGGTTTACAAAACCTCATACTATCCGATCTCCCAAGTTAGGTCCGGTTATTTACATAGTTACCTATATTAGGTACCGTTTGATTTTCGTGATCCCTCTAGCTTTGCTTGGTTGTTGTTCAAGACTTCTAAGCACCCTCAAGTGAGTAAATACCCCCCCCCCTCTTTTACTCTTTTTCAAATGTTTTGGGGTGAAACACATGCCTACTTGTTACTTTCATGTTTTACATTACATTTTGTCGCATATGCTCATCCAGCATATGGACACATTGTTTTACATTTTGAACCGTTGTAACCGTTTGACTATGTGAACCGTTTGTGATCATTTGACTAAGTGAACCGTTTGTAACCATTGGATTATGTGAACCATGTGTAACCATTTGAATATGTGAACTGTTTGTAACTATTTGACTATGTGAACCGTTTGTAACCGTTGAATTATGTGAACCGTTTGTAACTATTGAACCGTGTGAACCATTTGTAACTGTTTATTGACATGAACTGTTTGAAATCTATTTGAACCGTTGGGTTAGGGAAGTGATTAGGTAACGGGGCGGGTGTAATATGCTAAAAGCATGGTGGATACGCCGCTGGTACTTCCTATATATAAGTGCTTTTAACACATTATATGTCGTTGCGTTATCTAGATCACTTGGGCAAGGTTATAAAAAACAAAGTTATACTACAAGGTTTTTCTAACGATATATAAATATATAGTATCCGAGTTTTTATTTCAAAAATGATTTCCATTTTGGGTTTAACTAAACAAATGTTGTGGAGTTAAGAATCATGGCTACGAGATTTTTATAAATTATAATTAACTTGATTTGAGTTGGTTAATTATGTTGCAATGCTAATACTTTTCAAAATAAGGTTTGTATTTAAATAAGCATTGCAACATGTAAAACGAGCCATGAATCTGACACTCACATAAAACCTATGTACTCGCCGGCATTTTTATGCTGACATATTTTCACATGTGTTTCAGGTACAATAGTTGATGATATTTGATGATGATATTGGTATATGCTCACATAGGAATGGACGAGGCCTTAGTGACATTAAAAGATGCAAGACTAGTTAATTATGTTATGTTTCTTTGTTGTTAAGACATTGTAACTCATTTAATTCAATAAAACAAAATTTGTTTAATCCATGGATGTGAAACAATGATTCTGTAACAACACTCCCCGACGTTTCCGCCACGTTTTGTTGTTTTACGTGGTCGGGGTGGGACAACAGAGGCAATGTTTCAGAAATTACAGTTTTGGTCCCTGCATGTTATTAAGCCCATTTTTGACACGTTTAAGCCCCGTTAACCCATTTTCAAGGCTCTAAAACGTTGTCAAAGTATAGGGAACATGAAATATGCTTGAAAACATCTCGGATGTCGGTTTGTTTGGTCGTACGGTCACGATATTCAGTTAATTACGACGAAACACGAACGGACGCGAAAAACGATCCAAACTGCGCGACGGATGAAATTTTAGCATTCCAAACACTAAAATAAGATATTTTAATGATTAAAAAAAGTTTTGATGTCCGGATATGTTCAGAACGTAAGATATGCGTGTAAATGCAAACTTATGCATTTTTTGACGCTTTTAGTCCCTGTTTGATCAAATAAGTTTATTTTCGCATACCGAACCCCTCAAAGCCTATTTCTAAGCTATGTAAAGGATATTTATGGTATGTTTAACTTATGATCATGTTCCGGAGTGTACGTTACTATACGAATCGGCAGACTTTCTCAGTTTGTTGCAAATAGTCCCTGCGATCGAATAAACTTGATTTTGCCATACCAAATCCTTTAAAACTTATTTCTAAGTTATGTAAAGGTTATTTAAGGTATGTTAAGCATATGTTGGTGTTCCAGAGTTTCCTCTGTTTTTAGGATAAGTGTAGTCTTTATAACAATATATGTTTCGTAAACCGGGTTTTTAACGAAAATCGGACAGAGTTTCCTCTGTTTTTAGGATAACCTCGACATCCAAAGTGTCGATATTTTAATCAAAACACAACAATTTTCAACAATATTTCATTAACATAAACACTATATATGTATAATTTTCCTTAAAAACGCAAAGAACGTAATAAGCCGCAAATGTATAAGCGTAAACTAATCGGGTCGAGCTCGGTTTCGCGTAGTCTAAAAATCTAAAAAAATAAACTAAGTCAATCCAAACTACTTTTCGCGTCGCTAAAAATTTACCGCATCTCGTGGTGACTGAGTTTGAGATCAGTTGACCGATTTTGACCATCTTTGACCAAGGGTTGACCCGAGTTGATGTTTGACTGGCGTTGACCTGTTTGACCCCTGTTGATGTAACATTTGTGCTTGTAATCGTTATGAAAAGTTCAATTATCAATAAAACAATGTTATTTGATCCCAATGTTTGTTTCATTGTGTTTTACATTTTTCATGTTTTGACTTTTGTTCAATCTCAAACTCTACATCGCTTTCTAGAGCATTATACGCAAACTGGTGCGTAAACGTACTCAGTTTAATGCGAAAAATACTCCGGAACATCAACATATACTCAACATACCTTAAATAACCTTTACATAACTTAGAAATAAGTTTTGAAGGTTTTGGTATAGCAAAAACAAGTTAATTCGCTTACAGGGACTAAACTTGACAAACTGCGAAAGTATGCCAATTTGAGCTGTAACGAACATTCCGGAACATGTCCATAAGTTAAACATACCACAAATATCCTTTACATAGCTTAGAAATAGGCTTTGAGGGGTTTGGTATGCTAAAACAAACTTTTGGATCATTCAGGGGCTAAAAGTGTCAAAAAGTGCACAAGTTTGCACTTTTGCACATAACTTACGTTCTGAATACATCCGGACATCCAAAAATTTATGTAAGCACCCTTATATTATGCCTTAGTGTTTGGCATGAGAAAAATCCATTCATCGCGTCATTTGGATCGTCTTTCACGCTTATGCGCATTCCGTCGTAATTAAGCGAACATCGCGATCGTACGGTCAAACGAACCAACATCCGGAACATTTTTGAGCATGTTTCATGTCCACAATGTTTAGGCATCATTTTAGGGCCTTAAAGTTGGCTTTACGGGCCTTAGAAGTGTCGGAAATGGCTTAAATACGCAACATGGACCAAAACTGCCATTTTTGAAAGTATGTGCAGATCAGAAGCTTCAGGCGACCCGCGTGAGTTTTGCCTAAATGTTGAGGCGGGCCGCGTGAGACTGTCAGACCAGATTCAATGTTTCTAATCAATGCAGTTGGCCTTTCGTTCGATCAAGGGGCAATGCCCTTTCACCCAATCAAAGGCTAAAGGCCATTTTCAGTAACCACCACATTTTTGACAAGTGTACGCACCCGACCATCGCACGATATTCGATAAACGATCCTAACGGTTCCACTTTTCCTATAAATACCCCCCCCCCTTTGTTCCAAAACCCACACAATCTGATCTAAAGGCTCTAAGTTGGAACCATTGTTTCATACCTGAGTCATTTTGGTCTAGATTAGCATTCGGGGACCCTCCGTAAGTCTTCTTTCGTTCTTTTATTCGCTTTTCGAGTCCGAAAGTCAACGTTTTGTTGACTTTCTGCATTGACCAGCTTATGGTCGATGCGAAGTTCATGGAACTTCATAACGTGAGCGTGATCACGATGGTTATAGTCCGTAGTGACTATACCTACTGATCACCACGTTATCTAGGCTCAGTGACGAGTCGTAGTTTCGGCCAAAATGCGCATTCTCGCGTATTTTGTAACCAAACTACTCGTGAGCATCAAAGCCGTTTGTTTTGATGCCAAAGCTGTTTTCTAAACTTAGTTAAGCATGTTCTAACATGCTTAGCTCGTCACTTTTAGTATAGTGCTTATATAGGGTCGTAAGGTAAGCGATCTAAACCATCGCTTATACTTTCGAACCCGACCCATTTGGTCGATCATTATGATCCGACCAAACACATTAGGTGACCATAACTATAACCTTCCGAGGTTATACCTTGTAGTCACGATGTTAGGCGTTCCAGACGCGTTCTACGCGAACGACGCGTTAGGGTAGCATAAGCTACCTAAACGGGTCGTGATGGACCGTAAGCACTTAGGTTAAGTTTCATTTTAGTATGTAGGCTTTGTTAAACCATATTACACGAGTCTCCATACTCGTTTGGTTTACGAACCCGCGTACTATCCGATCCTTCCGATTTGGTCCGGAATATTAACATAGCTACCTATTAGGTGCCGTTTGATATCCCGTGATCTTTAGCATTATCTGGTTATTATACAAGAACTCCAAAGCAATCTCAGGTGAGTACATTGAACCCCTCTTTTACTGTTTTCCAAACTGTTTTGGGGTGAAACACATGTGCCTATCTGTTACTTTCATGCTTTCCATGTTTTCACATTGTATATCTGCTATGCTCATTAGTACATTATAGCACATGATTTCATTACATTTTATGCTATGTATGCCCATTGTGTGCGTACTTAGTACATTGATTTACATTACATTTCTGTTGCATATGTTTACTCAGCATATGGACACATTGATTTACATGAACATTTCTGCTGCATATGTTCACTCAGCATATGGGCACATTGATTTACATGAACATTTCTGCTGCATATGTTTACTCAGCATATGGGCACATTGATTTACATGAACATTTCTGCTGCATATGTTTACTTAGCATATGAGCACATTGATTTACATGAACATTTCTGCTTTGTATGTTTACTTAGCATACTTAGTACAATTGTTTACATCACATGCCTTCATTTTGTTATGACATTTGGTTTGTTTAACATGGGACAATACATTCATTAACATTAGCTACGCCGTTCGTTAGTAGGTAGTGGTACCATAGGAATTGACAACTCCCATTCCCGAAGTCCTGGGTTTGATAGGACTGGAAGGAGTGACCGAATTCGATATACATAACTTAGATAAACCTTTAATTTGTTTAAGGGTTTATCGCCGCAGTCTCAAGGCTTGGATGTATGCATAGTTTACAATACCGTATAAATGTTAATATCAATAGAGCATGCATTTTTCCACAGAACATAACGTTGATTTAAACCACGTGTTACTTCAACGACTTGTTTTGTGCAGTTTACATATGGTTTAAGTTGATACATTTCGCTTACCATACATGATACATTTTGGGATACTCATTACATGATTTACATTGAACATAAACACGTTGACATTGACATACACATTGGTGGTTTACATTTGAACATAAACATTTGACATGGTTTACACAATAACACTTGACATTTGGTTTATACATGAACAATTTACATGGTGGATTGGTTTGGGTAAATGGTTGGAGTAACGTGCCGTATGTAATATGATACAAACATGGTGGATACACCGCTGGTACTTCCTATATATAAATGTTTGTATAATATTACATATCTTAGCGTTATCTAAATCATTTCAGTTTAGACATATAACATTTTATTCGAATATCACACTTTTCATAAAACATTGTCTTACAAAACAACTTATTATATTCAACTCATTTTAATTGGTTACTCGTTTAACCTTGCACTTATCTATACATATCATTTGATGTTATCGTTTTTCAAATGGTTTACAAAGCAAGACAAATTACAAGGTTCATGACTGACTGTTATTAAACATTCTTTAAACTCAAGTCATGAATCCCATTTTCACAAAACCTATGTATCTCACAGGCATTTTTATGCTGACGTACCTACTTTCACATGTGTTTTCAGGAGCTGTTCCATAGGATGTTGATCACGATACTAGGGCGGACCTGTGCCTTAGAGACTAAAACTGAAGATAGACTTAGTTAACTATGTTATAAACTCTTTGTTTTCCGGTTTAAGACAATGTACTACCCTTGTTTAATAAATAAAATGTAACTTTAATTTCCATGGTTGTATAATAATTAATTCTGTCCACAACACTCCCCGATGTTTTCCGTCGCGGTTGCATGTTATACGCGGTCGGGGTGTGACAGAAGAGTTGGTATCAGAGCCATTGGTTATAGGGAATTAGGTTATTAGTAATGCTTTGACCTAGACTATAACTTTCTAGGACCCTAACACAAGTTATCTTGTGTTTAGAGTTTAAAACATGCACATCACCTATCCTTAGGTGATAACCACAACGGGAACTTCGGTTCCGAATCCGCTTTGAAAATTAATCATCTGTTCTAGGATGATTGCTTACTAGGTTTTGAACCCTCTGTTATAAGGTTTTGAACCCTCTGTTATATGGTTTTGAACCTCTTTGGATTTCAAAAATCTCGTCAAAGTTTTGGGTTAATAGTGTGAACACGTGCGAACTGGAAGAGTGAATGCCTGTACCCTGGGTTTTCTGTCTAAGGCTAGAGTGTTCGTACAAATCCACATAATCGGACCAGTCACTCTTACCTGGGAACTCTTGGGGTGAGTGTTCACTTATAGGCGAGCATGTCTTCGCGATACACTAATTCTGACCTATTTACTTTGACTAGACATTTCATGTCGCTTGTTTGCTTTGCGATGCATAACCGCCATGTTTGCTTTTGTTGATTTTGCTTTATCTCATTCTCTTCATCCAATCATCTCACTCGTTTCATTTCATGTTTTTCTCTTCTAGAATGCCTCCTCGACGCGACAACCAGATAGCTACTACCGAGCTGGCGGAGATTATTGCGCAGCAGATGGCTGCTCAATTCCCAAATCTCTTTGCTCAATGGAACCAGGCCAACAACAACAACAATGGTACATGCAAATACAAGGATTTTAACTCGGCTAAGCCACTCAAGTTTAGTGGTTCTGAGGGAGCAACTGGGCTTCTTCAGTGGTTCGAGAGCATCGAGAACACTTTTCGCCACGTGCAGTGTCCGGATAATCGCAAAGTCGAGTTTTCTTCAAGCGTGTTTCAGAAGAGGGCTCTTACATGGTGGAATGGGGTTATGAGAGATCAAGGTGCAGAAGTTGCTCTAGCTCAGACATGGGCTGAACTGAGAGCTCTTATGATGAGGGAGTTTTGTCCTCGTCATGAACAACGAGCATTGGAGAAAGAATTTGATGTTTTGAAGCAAGATAGTGGCGAGCACAGGGCTTATACGGATAGGTTTGAGGAGTTGAGTCTGCTTTGCCCGACTATGGTTACCCCACTCGATAAGGCCATCGAAAGGTACATCGACGGCCTACCTGACTCAGTACAAGACATCCTCACTGGTAGCAACCCTACCACACTCCGTCAGGCAATCGAGTTATCAGCGACACTGACTGAGTCGCAAATTCGAAAGAATAAGCTACACAGGAAGGGTGACAAGGGCAAGAAACAGTCGGCTGACAAGGAAGATAGCAAGAAAGGTCAAAACAAGAAGGGAAAGGATTCTGGTTCCTCAAGGGGGTCAAGGAAGCGTAAGGCTTCCCAAAACTATCCTGTCACTGCCCAAGCTAACCAGGCAGCTCCCAACCAGCCTCCAGCGAAGAAGCCCTACTCAGGAAGTGCACCTTTGTGCAATCAATGCAACAGTCACCATCAGCCGCAATATCAGTGCCGTTTCTGTACTAACTGTGGGAAGTCGGGTCATCTTGCCGATGTTTGTCGGTTTGCTCAGAATCGCGCAGTTCAGAACCCTGCTCAACAAGTTGCTCAGCAACAGGGTCAGGCTGCACGACCAAACTACCCACCAGGTGCTTGTTATAACTGTGGGGATCTGACCCACTACAGAAATCGGTGTCCAAGGCTAGCCAACTAGAACCAGAATGCAAACCAAAATCAGGCTCAGGCTCGAGGTCGAGTCTTCAACATGAATGCACAAGAAGCACAAGCAGACAACGAAGTGGTGAACGGTACGTTCTTTATTAATAATCAGCCAGCATCTGTTCTTTTTGATTCGGGTGCCGACAAGAGTTTTGTGTCATTGTCTTTTGAGACAATGCTTCGCGTGTCTAGAACAAAACTAAGTAAACCTTTGACAGTAGAGGTTGCCAGTGGTGAACCCATTGTTCTTAATTCTGTTCTACGCAACTGCCAGTTGAACCTTAACGATCATATTTTTCCTATTGACCTCACGCCAATGCAACTTGGAAGCTTCGACGTTATAGTAGGTATGGATTGGTTATCTAAGCATCGCGCAGAGATAGTTTGTTCTGAGAAGATTGTTCGTATACCGCTGTCGACAGGCGAGATCCTACAGGTTCGTGGTGAGAAGCCTGCCGGTGGTCTCAAACTCATGTCTTGTTTTAAAGCTCGAAAGTATCTGCGAAAGCACTATGTGGCTTTCTTAGCACATGTTACAGCAGATAAAGGCAAGGGTAAGTCTATTTCAGATATTCCTGTCAATCGGGATTATTCCGAAGTTTTCCCTGAAGAGTTACCTGGTCTACCTCCAGCACGCCAAGTCGAGTTCCGTATTGATCTCGTACCTGGTGCAAATCCCATTGCCAGAGCTCCATACCGTCTTGCACCATCAGAGATGCAAGAATTATCTAAGCAGCTTCAGGAGCTCTCTGAAAAAGGTTTTATCCATCCTAGCTTTTCACCTTGGGGTGCTCCCGTTCTTTTTGTCAAGAAGAAAGATGGATCTTTTAGGATGTGTATCGATTATCGTGAGCTTAACAAGCTTACCATCAAGAATCAATATCCCCTACCTCGCATTGATGATCTCTTTGATCAATTGCAAGGCGCTTCTTACTTTTCAAAAATTGATCTGCGATCTGGATATCATCAACTTCGAGTGCATGAGGAAGATATTCCCAAGACGGCGTTCCGTACTCGCTATGGACATTATGAGTTCACAGTCATGCCGTTCGGTTTGACTAATGCTCCTGCTGTTTTCATGGACTTAATGAATAGGGTCTGCAAACCTTATCTGGATAAGTTCATCATCGTGTTCATTGATGACATATTAATATATTCTAAGACGCGAGCTGACCATGAACAACATCTCCGTCTTACTTCGGAACTCCTAAAGAAATAGCAACTTTTCGCCAAATTCTCCAAATGTGAATTTTGGCTTAAAGAAGTTCAATTCTTAGGACATATTGTCAACGAACAAGGTATTCATGTAGATCCCTCCAAGATCAGTGCGATTAAGGATTGGGATACGCCTACTACCCCTACTGAAGTTCGTTCTTTTCTTGGTCTAGCGGGTTATTACCGCCGCTTCATTGAGAATTTCTCAAAGATTGCAGTTCCTCTAACTGCTCTAACTCAGAAGAACAAGCCATTTGATCGGGGAGTCAAACAAGAGGAAGCGTTTCTGACTTTGAAACAGAAGCTTTGCGACGCGCCTGTCCTAACATTGCCTGAGGGCAATGATGATTTCGTCGTTTATTGCGACGCATCTAAATTAGGCCTTGGCTGCGTCCTGATGCAAAGAAACAAAGTCATAGCATACGCATCAAGGCAGTTGAAGATTCATGAGAAGAACTACACCACTTGTAACACCCCCAAAATTCCACCTGCGGAAACCCCGCGAGGCGTGTTACGCATCAGAGTTCGAGCCACCAATCACATTGAACCAATGATAAATATTTAGATAAGTCATGACATTAATTACCAAATAAGATGTCAACATGATATCAATTCTCAAAAGTTGTGTAGCGGAAGCATGTAATTGTTTAGCAATCGTTTCATAATAATAATCAAATCAATGTATTGTTTATAAGTGAATCCAAGAGTCTCGATCCATGACCACTCCAGCACTCCCAGATAGCAAGTCCATGTTCCAAGGTTAACGACCTACAAGCATGCAAACAAGTGTGTCAGACTACGCTGGTGAGTTCAAAGTGTGGCTTACGTGTTGTGTTACCAGGTATATGTTAATGCGATTCAATGATGCGTTACGATGTTGCTCAAGTTAGTTACCCTAGGGACTACGCCCTTACGTAACCGAGGAGTGTGCCTCTTAGCAACCCACTATGTTGTTCAGTTAGTTACCCTAGGGGAACCGCCCTTACATAACCGAGGAGTGTGCCTCTAAACAACCATAGTGAAACCCAGATAATTAGTTCACCCCCGTCCTTACGGCCCGGTGTGAGGTTTCCCACCTAATAGCGCTATCAACTAATTACCCCCATTGCCCTCCAGGCAATAACCAAAACCGATTAAGTTGTTTACCCAATGTTTCCCTTCCAAATGTTTACCAGTTGTCCCAAACCACCGGGACGCATGCTTGAGAAAATGCATTGAACTCACCTGGGATTGCTCGGTATGATACACGAAAAGGTTCAGTTAAGCTACAATGTGATCAACCACGTCCTAGCAGGTTTACCATACAAGTCAGGTTTTGGCTCATATAATGCACATAGGTTTCACACGAGTAAACACGTTACGAGCACGTATAGATCATGGCAACACATAATTCATGTTATCACATTGACAGTAGCATTCAAGTACCCATCACGTCTAATTTGTATAGTCCAAAGATAAAGCCCAACAAATAGCGGCCCAACCTATTGTGCGATCCGCACGACTTGTGCGATCCACACTGGGTTGTGCGATCGGCCTTGCATCCGGCCCAATAACAAAAACAGTCCAATAGCCTGTTCGGCCCAACAAGAAACATTTAAGTGACATGTGCGATCCGGTAAAATCTTGTACGATCGGACCAGTTGTGGGATTGATAGTTTTGGGCCATTCGGCCCAACAGTTTGACAAACCTACAACTCAACTTGTGCGATCCAACAGTTCATGTGCGACTGAGGATCTCTTGTGCGGCTGAACTCATTGTGCGATCAGATCAGATATTATACGATCTGATCTTATGCGACTAAGAGTCTTGTGCGATTGGATTCGTGTGTTCATTCTTGTGCGATCGACCAACTTGTGTGATTGGTTTTAAATTCCGAATTCTATGCAATCGGTTACAATAATTGAATGATTTCCAAATTTACAATAAACAATCAACACCATTAACAGTTTCCATCTAGACCCTAAATCGATCAAACAAGTATATTTCAATCAACTTCTCATGAACTCTAATCAAACCATCCGTGAACAACTTAAACATTCAAACTATCCAATTTATATGAACCTGTAGCCGATCAACATAACCCGATTTACTAGCACATCATCAAGCTAACAATCCGAATCTTAGAAGCAAAACAGTGGATTAACATCTACATCAAAGCCGATTCATATCCTTGATTACTAGCATACATACTAACTTAACAATCACAATATCATCCGTATACGAACACACACATTAGCCGATTAACAAACATGAAGCTGATTAGCATTTACACAAATCCAAAAACATATATCCAACCGATTACTTGCATGAAAGCCGATTCACATACATATAAGGATATAATTGATATACATACATCTCAAATCATGCAACTGAAACATGTAATCATACATAATCAAAGTATCATCTATTAAAACAAACAACATCAAGCACTAACCGGTTAACAGTAGAAGAGGAATGATAACGAGAATGATTCAACAAGAAGGTGATCCGAGCCCCATGGTCTTCGGTTGCCGTCGGTTTGAGAAGAGAGAATGAGAGAACTAGGGTTGTGTGTTATGTTTGAGAGTTGTGACAAATGAGAAAACAAAACCCAAAGATGAGTTCTTGTTTGCGTAGAAAAGGAGTGGGCCGGCCCATCACGGGCTGCCCCTTTGGCCCGATTACAATGGATACGGCCCAATGGCCTTGTGCGTTCGAGTGATGATTGTGCGGTTGGTTCGTGTTGTGCGTTTGAGCCAATACATACATACATTGCATTACATAAAACACAAAATCATAACGTTTAATAATCGTAACAGTTCACATAAGCACGTAATGTTACACAGAAGTAGGTTCGAATTACGAGTTGTCACAGTATCCCCAACTAAAAAGGAATTTCGTCCCGAAATTTGGTACGCACTCACTGAGAAAGCTAGATAAGTTAAAGCTAGGTAAGTTATATCGTTTGCTGGTTTTCCTGGGGTGTCACACCACTCATGATCTTGAGTTGGGTGCAGTTGTCTTTGCTCTTAAGATTTGGAGACACTACTTGTACGGTACAAAATGTGTGGTTTTTACTGACCACAAAAGTCTTCAACATATCTTCAATCAAAAGGAACTCAACATGAGGCAAAGACGTTGGATTGAACTTCTAAACGACTATGACTGCGAGATTCGCTACCATCCTGGTAAGGCGAATGTTGTAGCCGATGCATTGAGTCGCAAGGAACGTACTACGCTTCATTGTGTACGTGTCCAATCTGTTATTCAAACCGATATCCAAGCTCGTATTTCTCAGGCTCAACAAGCTTGTGTTTCACAAGGCTTGATGGATAAGGAATTTCCTTATCACATAACTCCTGCTCTAGAACTGAAGGACAATGGATCATACTACTTCATGGACCGTTTGTGGGTCCCAAGCCAAGATAATCTTCGTACCTTGCTTATGGATGAAGCCCATAAGTCTCGTTATTCCATTCATCCTGGCTCAGATAAGATGTATAAGGATCTTCGTATTCAGTATTGGTGGCCTGGTATGAAGAAAGACATTGCCTTATACGTATCAAAATGCCTTACTTGTCTTAAGGTTAAGGCTGAACATCAGCGTCCTTCCGGATTATTGGAGCAACCAGAGATCCCAGTTTGGAAATGGGAAAACATTACTATGGATCTCATTACCAAACTCCCGCGCACAAAGGTCACGATGCCATCTGGGTAGTCGTGGATCGTCTTACCAAGTCAGCGCATTTCTTGCCAATCCGTGAGGATTTTTCGGCTGACAAACTTGCTCAAATCTACGTAGATGAAATTGTAGCTCGACATGGTGTTCCTTTGAACATCATTTCTGACAGAGATACTCGTTTCACTTCTCATTTTTGGAGAACCATGCAATCTGCTATGGGGTCCCAACTTAATTTGAGCACAGTTTATCATCCGCAAACGGATGGTCAATCTGAAAGAACAATCCAAACACTGGAGGATATGCTTAGAGCTTGTGTGATCGATTTTGGTGGTAGTTGGGATTCATATCTTCCGTTGATTGAATTCTCCTACAACAACAGTTATCACTCCAGCATCAACATGGCTCCTTTCGAGGCTCTCTACGGTCGAAAATGTCGTTCACCAGTCTGCTGGAATGAGATTGGCGAGGCTCAACTTACTGGACCTGCCCTCATTTTAGAGACAACGGATAAGGTTAAGAAAGTTTGTGATAACCTTCAGATAGCTAGAAGCCGTCAAAAGAGTTACGCGGACCTAAAACGCAAGCCCTTAGATTTTCAAATCGGTGATCGTGTATTACTAAAGGTCTCACCTTGGAAAGGTGTGATCAGATTCGGAAAGAAAGGAAAACTTGCACCTAGATACGTTGGACCATTCAAGATCGTCGAAAGAATCGGTAAGGTAGCCTACAGACTTGAGTTACCTCCTGAACTTGGAAATGTTCATCCAACCTTTCACGTGTCCAATCTCAAGAGGTGTTTAGCTGATGAGAACCTCCACATACCGCTTGACGAAATTCGTGTTGATAAAACACTGAAATTTGTCGAGAAACCGGTAGAAATCATGGAACGTGAAGTCAAGTGGCTCAAACGCAAGCGCATTCCTTTGGTCAAGGTTCGTTGGGAATCTAAGCGTGGACCCGAGTTTACTTGGGAACGTGAAGATCAAATGAAGGCAAAATATCCGCATCTTTTTCCACGAGTTTCCTCTAAATAAATTTCGGGACGAAATTTCCACAAGTAGGGGAGACTGTAACATTTAGTTCAATTATCAATAAAACAATGTTATTTGATCCCAATGTTTGTTTCGTTGTGTTTTACATTTTTCATGTTTTGACTTTTGTTCAATCTCAAACTCTACATCGCTTTCTAGAGCATTATACGCAAACTGGTGCGTAAACCTACTCAGTTTAATGCGACAAATACTCCGGAACATCAACATATACTCAAAATACCTTAAATAACCTTTACATAACTTAGAAATAAGTTTTGAAGGTTTTGGTATAGCAAAAACAAGTTAATTCGCTTACAGGGACTAAACTTGACAAACTGCGAAAGTATGCAAATTTGAGCTGTAACGAACATTCCGGAACATGTCCATAAGTTAAACATACCATAAATATCCTTTACATAGCTTAGAAATAGGCTTTGAGGGGTTTGGTATGCTAAAACAAACTTTTGGATCATTCAGGGGCTAAAAGTGTCAAAAAGTGCACAAGTTTGCACTTTCGCGCATAACTTACGTTCTGAATACATCCGAACATCCAAAAATTTATGTAAGCACCCTTATATTATGCCTTAGTGTTTGGCATGAGAAAATCCATTCGTCGCGTCATTTGGATCGTCTTTCACGCTTATGCGCATTTCGTCGTAATTAAGCGAACATCGCGATCGTACGGTCAAACGAACCAACATCCGGAACATTTTTGAGCATGTTTCATGTCCACAATGTTTAGGCATCATTTTAGGGCCTTAAAGTTGGCTTTACGGGCCTTAGAAGTGTCGGAAATGGCTTAAATACGCAACAGGGACCAAAACTGCCATTTTTGAAAGTATGTGCAGATCAGAAGCTTCAGGCGACCCACGTGAGTTTTGCCTAAATGTTGAGGCGGGCCGCGTGAGACTGTCAGACCAGATTCAATGTTTCTAATCAATGCAGTTGGCCTTTCGTTCGATCAAGGGGCAATGCCCTTTCACCCAATCAAAGGCCAAAGGCCATTTTCAGTAACCACCACATTTTTGACAAGTGTACGCACCCGACCGTCGCACGATATTCGATAAATGATCCTAACGGTTCCACTTTTCCTATAAATACCACCCCCCCCTTTGTTCCAAAACCCACACAATCTGATCTAAAGGCTCTAAGTTGGAACCATTGTTTCATACCTGAGCCATTTTGGTCTAGATTAGCATTCGGGGACCCTCCGTAAGTCTTCTTTCGTTCTTTTATTCGCTTTTCGAGTCCGAAAGTCAACGTTTTGTTGACTTTCTGCATTGACCAGCTTATGGTCGATGCGAAGTTCATGGAACTTCATAACGTGAGCGTGATCACGATGGTTATAGTCCGTAGTGACTATACCTACTGATCACCACGTTATCTAGGCTCAGTGACGAGTCGTAGTTTCGGCCAAAATGCGCATTCTCGCGTATTTTGTAACCAAACTACTCGTGAGCATCAAAGCCGTTTGTTTTGATGCCAAATTTGTTTTCTAAACTTAGTTAAGCATGTTCTAACATGCTTAGCTCGTCACTTTTAGTATAGTGCTTATATAGGGTCGTAAGGTAAGCGATCTAAACCATCGCTTATACTTTCGAACCCGACCCATTTGGTCGATCATTATGATCCGAGCAAACACATTAGGTGACCATAACTATAACCTTCCGAGGTTATACCTTGTAGTCACGATGTTCGGCGTTCCAGACGCGTTCTACGCGAACGACGCGTTAGGGTAGCATAAGCTACCTAAACGGGTCGTGATGGACCGTAAGCACTTAGGTTAAGTTTCATTTTAGTATGTAGGCTTTGTTAAACCATATTACACGAGTCTCCATACTCGTTTGGTTTACGAACCCGCGTACTATCCGATCCTTCCGATTTGGTCCGGTATATTAACATAGCTACCTATTAGGTGCTGTTTGATATCTCGTGATCTTTAGCATTATCTGGTTATTATACAAGAACTTCAAAGCAATCTCAGGTGAGTACATTGAACCCCTCTTTTACTGTTTTCCAAACTGTTTTGGGGTGAAACACATGTGCCTATTTGTTACTTTCATGCTTTCCATGTTTTCACATTGTATATCTGCTATGCTCATTAGTACATTATAGCACATGATTTCATTACATTTTATGCTGTGTATGCCCATTGTGTGCGTACTTAGTACATTGATTTACATTACATTTCTGTTGCATATGTTTACTCAGCATATGGACACATTGATTTACATGAACATTTCTGTTGCATATGTTTACTCAGCATATGGACACATTGATTTACATGAACATTTCTGCTGCATATGTTCACTCAGCATATGGGCACATTGATTTACATGAACATTTCTGCTGCATATGTTTACTCAGCATATGGGCACATTGATTTACATGAACATTTCTGCTGCATATGTTTATTTAGCATATGGGCACATTGATTTACATGAACATTTCTGCTTCATATGTTTACTTAGCATACTTAGTACAATTGTTTGCATCACATGCCTTCATTTTGTTATGACATTTGGTTTGTTTAACATGGGACAATACATTCATTAACATTAGCTACGCCGTTCGTTAGTAGGTAGTGGTACCATAGGAATTGACAACTCCCATTCCTGAAGTCCTGGGTTTGATAGGACTGGAAAGAGTGACCGAATTCGATATACATAACTTAGATAAACCTTTAATTTGTTTAAGGGTTTATCGCCGCAGTCTCAAGGCTTGGATGTATGCATAGTTTACAATACCGCATAAATGTTAATATCAATAGAGCATGCATTTTTCCACAGAACATAACGTTGATTTAAACCACGTGTTACTTCAACGACTTGTTTTGTGCAGTTTACATATGGTTTAAGTTGATACATTTCGCTTACCATACATGATACATTTTGGGATACTCATTACATGATTTACATTGAACATAAACACGTTGACATTGACATACACATTGGTGGTTTACATTTGAACATAAACATTTGACATGGTTTACACAATAACACTTGACATTTGGTTTATACATGAACAATTTACATGGTGGATTGGTTTGGGTAAATGGTTGGAGTAACGTGCCGTATGTAATATGATACAAACATGGTGGATACGCCGCTGGTACTTCCTATATATAAATGTTTGTATAATATTACATATCTTAGCGTTATCTAAATCATTTCAGTTTAGACATATAACATTTTATACGAATATCACACTTTTCATAAAACATTGTCTTACAAAACAACTTATTATATTCAACTCATTTTAATTGGTTACTCGTTTAACCTTGCACTTATCTATACATATCAATTGATGTTATCGTTTTTCAAATGGTTTACAAAGCAAGACAAATTACAAGGTTCATGACTGACTGTTATTAAACATTCTTTAAACTCAAGTCATGAATCCCATTATCACAAAACCTATGTATCTCACAGGCATTTTTATGCTGACGTACCTACTTTCACATGTGTTTTCAGGAGCTCTTCCATAGGATGTTGATCACGATACTAGGGCGGACCTGTGCCTTAGAGACTAAAACTGAAGATAGACTTAGTTAACTATGTTATAAACTCTTTGTTTTCCGGTTTAAGACAATGTACTACCCTTGTTTAATAAATAAAATGTAACTTTAATTTCCATGGTTGTATAACAATTAATTCTGTCCACAACACTCCCCGACGTTTTCCGCCGCGGTTGCATGTTATACGCGGTCGGGGTGTGACAGTTGACCCGAGTTGACTCGGGTGTTGACCGAGTCGACTCGGTTTGACCGAGTTGACCCGAATGGAAGCAGAATTTACTCGTTTTGACCTACATCTGAACCTGTTGAACTGAATCACTGCCCGAGTCACCCTTGTTTTCTTGTAAGCCCCAAACCAATGTGAATCTGAGTAACCCAAACCAAACCTTGAAACAAATCAGAATACGAGTACGAAATTTAAACCGAGCTTGAATATCTTGACCCGAAACCACCTCCACGGTCGTCGCCATCAGTCGGCCAGAGGTCTCCGACAGTGGTGTCGCACCACTACCACCATCTTCAATATCTCCACATCTGAAAAACACAAAACGACATCGTCATCATCCTCACAACATCATCATCAGAAAAAAAAAAGAACAAAGTGAAAGGAAACAAGGGTTTACCAGAAATATGTTGAAAAATAACCCACCACCATTGTTGTCTCCTCCATCGCTCCTCCGCAGACGGCGCCGGCTGTCGCCGTCACCACCCTCCTCCGGTCTCTCTTTCACTCTCAATCTCTCAGCTTTCTCTCCCTTTCTCCTCGGTTTCTCGATCCATCCGTCGCTCACCACCACCCGATGATGGTGGTGGTGGTTCTTTTAGTCCATCGAGGGGGGGGGGGGTCTTGCCTGACCGGAAAGAAACGCCGGATTACCGGCTCCTTGTGCCAGTCATCGATCTGAACACGAGGGGTGAGGGGAGTTGTCGGCCGATGCATCAAGGTGAGGGAGGGAAGAAGAAATGGAGGGGGGTTTGGTGGCTGTGGATATGGATGCTTAGGGTTTCTTTAAGATGTGCAGTGAAAAGAAAGTGAAGGTGTGTGTGTCGGCTGGGTTTGTAAAGAAAGAAATTAGGTAATGTTTGGTATGAAGGAATGCGAGGCGGAATGGAATGGACTATTACGAGGGAAGGAAAAAACATGTGTTTGGTTGGTCAAGGTAATGGAATAATCCATTACATAAGGCATTCCATTCCCTCAATTTCATTCCATCCACTACCCCTGTTTTTTTTCATTCCATTCCCTCTCACCCTTCTTCATCAACATCCAACCCACCACTCGCCACCACCACCACCACCACCCACCATCGTTGCCAACACCCACCTGCAACAACAGCCACCGCCATCCCGTGTCGTCGCCTGACTACCCCCGCCGTCACTCTCCGCCACCGACCACCGTCACCACCGTCAACAACCGCCGCCGACAACCGCCACCCCGCGCCGCATCCACCAACCACCGTTACCCTCTCCATTGAACACCGACACCACCACTGACCATCGCCACTGCCGACCTCGGCCACCGCCTGCCACCACCACCAACCACCGCCACCCACCAACCACCGCCACCTGTCGTCGCTGCCACCAGCCTGCAACCAGCACTGCCCGACCACCGCTACCCACCGTCATCGGCGCCCTCCACCACCGCCGACCACGACAACCACCCACGACCACCACCGACCACTAACCACGGCCACCGTCACCGCCGCTCATGCCACCACCCCCCACCACCCACTGCCGACATCCCTCCACTGCCACCACCCACCACCGCCGCCACCTAGTGCCGATTTTATTCCTTCATCTTTTGTTGCCTACCAAACAACACAAGGTAATGATTCATTCCATTCCCACATCGTAATCAAACAAGACCATGGAATGGTAATGATCATTTCATTCCTTTGTCCATTCCATTACGTCGTCCATTCCATTCCCTTGCCCATTCCATTACCCCATACCAAACAGACCCTGAGGGTTTTTGATTGATAAGGGGATATTTATATCAGGTGTTTTAAGTGGGCTTGGGCCCCAGGCCCACAAGCCCGCTTCACGCAGCCCGTTACATTTCCGAAGCCCATTTTTACTCCCGAGTGCCGTATTATGTCGTATAACGCTATTTTAGCGTCAAAATTTCATAGAAGGGTGTCGGTAGTTGGTATTCATTGCGTGTGTTCGTCGGTTGCGTTAAACGCGTAATAAGTGTCGTTTGAAAGCATGATAATTTCGCAAAACGAAATCCACAAGTATATTCTATATGTATAAACTTTGTAGTTGACGGCGTTGTCAGTATTTTTACAATATCAGTTCGTTTTCGCATAATATTCAGCAAATTTTCTGACAATCACCATACGCGCATAGTAAAGTTAGATAGGCGCTTCTAGGCATTCCAAGAGCCTTATCAAGCTAATTCGTGTCTTAAACACTATTTATTATCGCCTAAACATTTGTTAATCGCGTAATTAGAAGCCATTAATTACCGGTTGTCACATTCTCCCCCTGTTGCAGAAATTTCGTCCTCGAAATTTAGACTATGTTATCTCCTCAGAGTTGTGTCATTTCTAGGTAAGTCCGAATAGTATCAAAGTGGATGACCACAAAATCGGATCAAGACTTATTCAAATCATGTGAATTCAAGGACATTCCTCCACAATAGGAACCCAATGGTTTAAAAGAAGAGTGTTTCAAAAGTTTATGTCAAACGGAACAAGATGTATGGTTATAGTCACTAGTGTGACTAAGTTAATAGGGGTCCAACAAAGAACAGAAAATTCGACCAATTGAATTTCGTATGAACGTTCACAATATGTAAATGGGTTCTAGAAGCAACAACATCCACTAGATGAACTTAGAATCAACAAGCTCAAATGTAATAGTTTGCATGAAACACTCGATCGTGATTAGCACAAGCTGCAAGTTATACTGACGCCACAAGGTGTCGAAGTGAATGAAACAATTCAAATAAAGCGGTGATCGAACAAGTATCACCTGTGTTTTGCATGAAACGCTCGATTATGATTAGCCCAAGATACAGGTTTATACTGACACCACAAGGTGTCGTAGTAACTGAAATGATTCAATAATAGCGGTGACCGAACAAGTATCACCGTGTCTGAAACCAAATGAAGATTCAACGAAATAGATCTGAACGCTTGTTCTAAACAATCATCATAGGATTTTCAATTGAAAATGGAACATCAAAGAAATAATGTTTTCGATCGAAAACGAAGAAGCAATGAATATCGCAAAACATTCGATCGATGTTGAAAGAATCGTTAAGAGGTACACCGAGATATGACATAAATTTGTGTACCATTATCTTAACACACGATTGTGTTAAGATTGCTTTAATATGATAAATCAACAAAGCGGATTTAATGTCAATAAAAAAATAAATAAATAATTAAATCCGTACATGAGGTGAGCAACGAGATTAGCGCAAGCTACAAACTTGTGAAAAAACGCCACCACAAGGTGATCGTGATCAAAGAAACGATTCAATGAAGTCGAAGACCAAACATGCATGTTATGGTTGAAAGCAAATGAAGTGCTTGTTGGGATTATTTCGAATATGATGGCCTCAATCCATCATATGGGATTTTGAATCGAATATATATCACGAGCAAGTTCAAACAATTGAACTTGGTTTAGTCACATTCCAACAATGAATGCATGTGTTGACAAAAGAATTTCGACATGGTTACAATGAACAAACCATGTAAGGTAATTCAAGAGTAATGAGTTTCAATGGGTTCGTTGACTCGATATTAAAGAGGCAACAGTTTGCAAAAACGCGGGTCATCTAGATCACAATGCAAAGATCAAGTACAGCGAAACGATATTTGGGCTTTGATAAAACAACAATTTGGAGTAAAGCCCTCCAATGGTCTTCACAAATCAATGAACCACATGCGTGACAAACAATGCATGCGTACATATGAATTTACCAAAAATTAAACAATTGAGTGTTTGTTATCAAGGAAGAAAATCTTTGTGGTGCAACGATCATTAGGGGGGAGTAGAAATGCAAAAATCTACTCACTATATGTCACACCCCCAAAATCCACCTGCGGAGTATCACCGCTTGGGAGCGTGACTGACCAGGATCAAGCCACCAATCATATCGAACATGTAATTAATATCAATTATAATAAATGTAAACAAATCATTCAATACGATAGGTGTTCCAAAACATAATCATAGTTTATAAGTATAGCGGAAGCATAAGTATGAAAACCCAATTGTGTAACATAAGTTCCAAAGTTTAAATGATTTAACATGGCATCCACGATCCATGCTCCACAACGACCTGCTCCTCCCTGTGCAAGCTCCATAAGTATCTAACGACCTGCAAGGCATGTAACAGATGATCAACAACTAGTTGAGCGAGTTCACAGTTAACAGTTCAGTAATAGTATAGCGTGAGTAGTAGTATGTTCGTTCTTTATGTCATGTACCGTATTTGTTTCCATCGCGGCCTCCCAGGCAGGTATGCGAAGAGACTAGGGAATGTTTCATCCCGTGTATTCTAGACTAGGTTTATCCGTATCGCGGCCTACCAGGCAGGTGTGCAAAGATTAGTAAATTCAGTTCGCGGCCTTCCAAAGGCAGGTGTGCGAAGTCAGTCATAATATCGCGGCCAACCCTTGGCAGGTGTGCGAAGATCAGTTCAATAAGTGTTACTAGTCTAGTCGTAGTTCAATCAGCGGAGTATGTACCATAGTTCATCAAGTCACATCACTACGTTCCCGTATAGATAAGTACCAGTAAATAATCAAATCCCATTCCCACCCTGGGAACCCCATGCCTTGGCTGCGTGAACTCACCTTGGTTTGCTCGGTATGTTATTGCTTCTAGGGTTTGTTAATCGTCTAAGTCCGTTACACACGACCTAGGATTTATTGCACATGATTCGATGTGAGTGCTTGCATCAAATTAGGGTTTACACATCTTTGATATCCAAGCGATTGTGTTGTGTGTGTTTATTGTGTACATGGTGATACCACATAGAATGTTCACGCACGTATAATCATATAGTTGCATTCAGTACTATACAATCACATATGGAGTCATACAGTCATATGCAGTAATTACGGTAACATACGGTAATGTATAGACATTATACAATATGTAGTATTCAATAACATGCATACAGTGGTGATAGGATAAGCATATTTCATTCAATATCAATTTGGTTCCATTAACAAGTCAACATAACCAACATGTTTTGTACATTCAAACTCGGATTAAAGGTGTGAGGGTACACAAAGTCGGACAAGGGGGGGGGGGGGGGTTGATGCATGAAACTCGGACATGGGATGTTTCATTACAAAAGCTCGGACAACCAAATCCTAGTTCAAAAGTCGGACCCCCTTTACTCCTTTCATAAAAGTCGGACTACAAGTCCTTTAATTAAACTCGGACCAAACTAAATCACATAAAACTCGGACATAGGCTCCCCTAAACTCGGACATACATATGACAAGAAGGAAACTCGGACATCCAATGAAACTCGGACATGGACTCCTTCCTAAAACTCGGACAGGTGTGATGTCTACCAAACTCGGGCAGGTGTTGATGTTTAAGGTCGGACAACATGTGGGGTAAACTCGGGCCCCTTCCCTTTGATTTAAAACTCGGGCACCCTCAACACATCAAGAAACTCGGACAGCCCTTGATCTTTAAAACTCGGACCACCCTCCCTTAACTACTTCGGACCAGTTTCAATCCAATACAAACTCGGGCACATGATGCATTCATGAACTCGGACCTTTTATGAATGATTAAAAACTCAGACATTATTCTATATCATAAACATCGGACTAACACATTCACAAAGCTCAGACTAAAATAAATCACGATTGTATCAGTTACGTTTTCATACGATCTGGACAAACCCTAATTCATATACTGGCAGCCCTTTTAGTCTTATTATCAATCATAATCGTAGCACATCATGAAACTTGATACAACAACTCAATACGCAACTAATCGTCAACATCATTATTATCACAATCATCTAGAATCAATACAAAATCACAGAATGTATTATATAAGGAACTAGGGTTTCTATGAACACATAATCAATAATCAGGAATCAAGAATTGATAACAATCAAGAAATCAATAGACAATAATCATTTACCTTGTGTTGATCCTAGAGAAAGAGAGGAATCAAACTTGTGATGTCTTGCCAATGATTTGGTGATGATGATTGCTAGAGAAAGTGAATGTACGTGCTTTGGTTTTTGTGAAAGTGATTAGTGAAATGGGATTAGGGTTAAGTATGACTAGAATTTCACTAATTGTCCTCTACATCCTCAAGTATTATATTTTACAATAGTACACCATCTCATAACAATTTCATAATTTCACCACCAAGTTCATATATTTATCAATTTCACAACTAACAAACAACCATGCACAATCAAACAATCAAAACATATATAGTTCTATGGTAATCAATTGTGCAAATAAACGACTAGTCAATACATGAACGTGCAATAAATGCGAAATAGAATCTTGGAAATTCAAGTTGTCACATTATCCCCAACTTAAAAGAAATTTCGTCCCGAAATTTGGTACGCACTCACTGAGGAAGCTAGGTAAGTTATATCGTTCACTGGTTTTTCCTGGGGTGTCACATCATCCCCCCGTTGATTTGGAATTTCGTCCCGAAATTCAGTAGTAGTAGCTTCAGCCTCAGTAGTGGTTGCATTGGTTTCGAGTAACTGGGGGTACTTTTCTGTCATCTGGTTTTCGCGTTCCCATGTGTACTCTGGGCCACGTTTGGAGTTCCAACGAACTCGGACAAGAGGGATTCTCTTGTGTTTGAGGACCTTAACATCCCGGTCCGTGATTTCAACTGGTTCCTCGACGAACTGCAACCGCTCGTCGATAGTGAGTTCCTTAAAAGGGACTATGAGGGTCTCATCTGACAGGCACTTCTTCAGATTCGACACGTGAAACACATTGTGAACTGCACCGAGTTCAGCTGGTAGGTTCAGTCTGTAGGCTACTGGGCCTATTCTTTCTATGATCTCGAATGGTCCGACATACCGCGGATTGAGTTTGCCTTGTTTAGCAAATCGAACCACACCCTTCCAGGGTGAGACTTTTAGTAAAACTCGGTCCCCGACCTGAAATTCCATTGGCTTCTTACGCTTATCCGCGTAGGCTTTCTGACGGTCGCGTGCTGCCGCCATGCGTCGTCGTATTTGTGCAATTTTTTTCTGTGGCGTCCACTACAATCTCTAGACCCGTAATCTGACTATCCCCCACCTCTGCCCAACAGAGAGGTGACCGGCATTTACGTCCGTACAATGCCTCGAATAGAGCGGCTTGTATGCTGGTGTGATAACTATTATTGTAAGAAAACTCCACCAAAGGGAGGTGCTTTTCCCAGCCGTTGCCGAAGTCGATAACACACGCCCGAAGCATGTCTTCAAGAGTCTGGATCGTACGCTCAGACTGCCATCCGTCTGAGGGTGATATGCTGTGCTCATGTCTAATCGTGAGCCGAAAGATTTGTGCATCGCTTGCCATAGTTCTGACGTGAATCGTGCATCCCGATCCGAAATGATGGAGGTGGGCACCCCGTGCCTTGAAACAACTTCTTTAAGATAGATGTCTGCGAGAGTGTAGAACTTATCCGTTTCCTTAATAGCCAGAAAGTGTGCAGACTTGGTGAGTCGATCCACGATTACCCATATAGTGTCATTTCCACGCTGGGATCTGGGTAGGCCTGTAACAAAATCCATGGAAATCTCTTCCCATTTCCACTGTGGTATCCTGGGTTGCTGGAGTAGACCCGCTGGTTTCTGATATTCAACCTTGACTCTTGCACAGGTCAAGCACTTGCCAACATAGGTGGCGATGTGGGCCTTCATGCTAGGCCACCAATAAGTAGTTCTGATGTCGTGGTACATTTTGTCCGACCCTGGATGTACCGGGTAGCGAGACTTGTGTGCTTCGTCCATCACAAGCTCTCGTAAACCGCCATAAAGTGGGACCCAAATACGCCCCGTTACATAGTAGGCGCCGTCTTCCTTTTGTTCCATTCGCTGCCTTGAACCGCGTAAGGCTTCAGCCATGACGTTTTCGGGTTTCAATGCTTCTATCTGAGCAGCTCGTGTCTGTGCAGGAAAACTGGACTGAATTGTAAGCTGTAGCGCTCGCACGCGCTTAGGTAGGGTGTCCTTTCGACTGAGGGCGTCAGCCACAACATTGGCCTTGCCTGGATGATACTTGATGGCGCATTCGTAGTCGTTCAGTAGTTCAACCCATCTCCGTTGACGCATGTTCAAATCCTTCTGCTTAAGGATATGCTCGAGACTCCTGTGATCGGTGTAAATCGTGCACCTGGTACCGTACAGGTAGTGTCGCCATATCTTAAGCACGAAAACAACAGTTCCCAGCTCTAAATCGTGCGTCGTATAATTCCGTTCATGAACCTTGAGTTGTCGCGAAGCGTAGGCAATAGCTTTATCACGCTGCATCAATACACAACCAAGCCCCTATATCGATGCGTCACAATTGACCACGAAATCATCGGTGCCCTATAGAAATGAGAGAATAGGTGCACTGCAAAGCCTATCCTTCAAGTACTGAAAAGCGGTTTCCTGGGAATCTCCCCAACGGTAGGTGACACCTTTCTGTGTCAGCATAGTGAGCGGCTGAGCGATCTTCGAGAAGTCTTTCATGAATCGCCTGTAGTAACCTGCCAAACCCAAGAATTGGCATATTTTTGTCGGTGTACGTGGTGCAGGCCAATTCTTGATCGAATCCACCTTGGATGGATCGACGTGAATCCCATCCCTGTTCACCACATGGCCTAAGAAGTTGACTTCACGAAGCCAGAAGTCGCATTTTGAAAATTTGGCGTACAGTTGCTCCTTTCGAAGGAGTTCCAAGATAGGACGTAGGTGCTGCTCGTGCTCCTCCTGACTCTTGGAGTAGATCAGAATGTCGTCGATGAAGACAATGACGAACTTGTCAAGATAGGGTTTGCACACCCTGTTCATAAGGTCCATAAATACGGCAGGTGCGCTCAATAATATCAAACCATCCATCATATGAAACATAAAGTATAGTAGGTAAAATAATTCATAAAACCCAATACGATTAATGTTCAAGCCAAACTTTGTTTGAGTAGCGGAAACATAATAATGAAAACCCAAAATAAGTTATAAGTTCAAATATCGTTCATTGCGTCTCTTCGTCCTAACACGAAAACTCGACCTCTTGCCTCGTTGCCATTGTTGTTGTTGTTCCCGTTGCCCTGGTTATTGTCGTGGTTCTGATTCTGGTTCAACTGAGGACAATCGCGTTTGTAATGACCTTCTGCCCCACACTGGAAACATCCCCGGTTTCCACGCTGTGGTTGCTGCTGCTGGTTCTGTGGAGCTGGCGGTGGGAGTTGCTGGTTTTGATTTGCTGGCCGAGAGCTTCTACAATCCTTAGCCTCATGACCCATCTTGAGGCATCTTTGACAACGTTCCCTGCGACATCTTCCGCTGTGGTGTCTGTTGCACTTATTACACAGTGGGTGAATTCCCCGATATCCACCCTGCCCCTGACTGCCAGATGATTGATGACTCGAATTCTGGTAGTCATTTGTCTTGCGCTGCTGAGACTGAACAGAAACTGATCCCTTGCTGGAATCCCCCTCCCATTTCCTCTTGTTGTCACTGGGAGTAGCAAAAGTGGTGACAGCAGCAGTGGTAGCCTTGACACGTTTTGGCAGTCTGTTCTGATCCACTGCCTGATCTGTAATACGGTGAGCAAGGCGCTGAATTTCCTGGATGTTGTCAAGATTAGCCGAGGTAACATGGCTCTGGATTTCTGGTGCCAACCCCTTGAGATACATCTCGATGCGCTTGTATGGAGGGTCCACCATAGTTGGACACAGCACGGCCAGCTCATTCGACCGTTTAGTATACGCTTCGATCTCTGACCCAACCATTTTCAAATTATACAGCTCATCTTCCAACTTGTGAATATCTTCACGCGTGCAATATTCCCTTTTGATAAGTTCCTTAAAATCATTCCAGGGCGTGGCGTTAGCAGCTGCCAACCCTAAGATATGTACTTGCGCATTCCACCAAGTCAACGCGATTCCTTCCAAAGTGCCAGTGGCGTACTTGACCCTGCGAGCCTCAGGGCATTCACACATTTCGAACACAGATTCTAGCTTCTCGAACCAATGGAGGAGTCCCACTGCCCCCTCGGTGCCACTGAATGAGCTTGGACGACAGTCCATGAAGTTCTTGAAAGTGCAGACAGGCTGCTGCGCGTGTTGACCTATTGTGTACGAATAGGACAAAGTTAAATACGAGAGTTAATGTAGGATCTAAGGATCCTAGTGTGTGTCTATACTGCAGGGTATACTACCTGCTTGAGCAGCTGCAAGTGCCGCATCAACTTGAGCTTGAACGAGAGCCTCTAGCTGGGCTTGAGTCATGTTAATTCGTCCGGCCATTGATCTTCACATCAAAGGCAACATAAGTGAGAAAGGTTCGCGAATAGTGCGATGACAGAAGAGTGTAAGCACATAGGTGTTCTCAAGCAATAACAAGTAGTGAGCAAAGTATTGTAAGCATACTACGAGCAAAGTTCTATGCAGTTCTAGCAAGCAGGTAATAAACATAAACCTTATTACCTAGGATGTCGAGTCTTGCACATGGAGCGAAGCGTCGTTGTGGATCGTTTGAGAGCACTGTTTTGGTTATAGTCTGGTTTTAATAAAAACGTTTTCCCATATTAAAACCAAGTTCTCTATAACCAATGGCTCTGATACCAATCTGTCACACCCCCAAAATCCACCTGCGGAGTATCACCGCTTGGGAGCGTGACTGACCAGGATCAAGCCACCAATCATATCGAACATGTAATTAATATCAATTATAATAAATGTAAACAAATCATTCAATACGATAGGTGTTCCAAAACCTAATCATAGTTTATAAGTATAGCGGAAGCATAAGTATGAAAACCCAATTGTGTAACATAAGTTCCAAAGTTTAAATGATTTAACATGGCATCCACGATCCATGCTCCACAACGACCTGCTCCTCCCTGTGCAAGCTCCATAAGTATCTAACGACCTGCAAGGCATGTAACAGATGATCAACAACTAGTTGAGCGAGTTCACAGTTAACAGTTCAGTAATAGTATAGCGTGAGTAGTAGTATGTTCGTTCTTTATGTCATGTACCGTATTTGTTTCCATCGCGACCTCCCAGGCAGGTATGCGAAGAGACTAGGGAATGTTTCATCCCGTGTATTCTAGACTAGGTTTATCCGTATCGCGGCCTACCAGGCAGGTGTGCGAAGATTAGTAAATTCAGTTCGCGGCCTTCCAAAGGCAGGTGTGCGAAGTCAGTCATAATATCGCGGCCAACCCTTGGCAGGTGTGCGAAGATCAGTTCAATAAGTGTTACTAGTCTAGTCGTAGTTCAATCAGCGGAGTATGTACCATAGTTCATCAAGTCACATCACTACGTTCCCGTATAGATAAGTACCAGTAAATAATCAAATCCCATTCCCACCCTGGGAACCCCATGCCTTGGCTGCGTGAACTCACCTTGGTTTGCTCGGTATGTTATTGCTTCTAGGGTTTGTTAATCGTCTAAGTCCGTTACACACGACCTAGGATTTATTGCACATGATTCGATGTGAGTGCTTGCATCAAATTAGGGTTTACACATCTTTGATATCCAAGCGATTGTGTTGTGTGTGTTTATTGTGTACATGGTGATACCACATAGAATGTTCACGCACGTATAATCATATAGTTGCATTCAGTACTATACAATCACATATGGAGTCATACAGTCATATGCAGTAATTACGGTAACATACGGTAATGTATAGACATTATACAATATGTAGTATTCAATAACATGCATACAATGGTGATAGGATAAGCATATTTCATTCAATATCAATTTGGTTCCATTAACAAGTCAACATAACCAACATGTTTTGTACATTCAAACTCGGATTAAAGGTGTGAGGGTACACAAAGTCGGACAAGGGGGGGGGGTTGATGCATGAAACTCGGACATGGGATGTTTCATTACAAAAGCTCGGACAACCAAATCCTAGTTCAAAAGTCGGACCCCCTTTACTCCTTTCACAAAAGTCGGACTACAAGTCCTTTAATTAAACTCGGACCAAACTAAATCACATAAAACTCGGACATAGGCTCCCCTAAACTCGGACATACATATGACAAGAAGGAAACTCGGACATCCAATGAAACTCGGACATGGACTCCTTCCTAAAACTCGGACAGATGTGATGTCTACCAAACTCGGACAGGTGTTGATGTTTAAGGTCGGACAACATGTGGGGTAAACTCGGGCCCCTTCCCTTTGATTTAAAACTCGGGCACCCTCAACACATCAAGAAACTCGGACAGCCCTTGATCTTTAAAACTCGGACCACCCTCCCTTAACTACTTCGGACCAGTTTCAATCCAATACAAACTCGGGCACATGATGCATTCATGAACTCGGACCTTTTATGAATGATTAAAAACTCAGACATTATTCTATATCATAAACATCGGACTAACACATTCACAAAGCTCAGACTAAAATAAATCACGATTGTATCAGTTACGTTTTCATACGATTTGGACAAACCCTAATTCATATACTGGCAGCCCTTTTAGTCTTATTATCAATCATAATCGTAGCACATCATGAAACTTGATACAACAACTCAATACGCAACTAATCGTCAACATCATTATTATCACAATCATCTAGAATCAATACAAAATCACAGAATGTATTATATAAGGAACTAGGGTTTGTATGAACACATAATCAATAATCAGGAATCAAGAATTGATAACAATCAAGAAATCAATAGACAATAATCATTTACCTTGTGTTGATCCTAGAGAAAGAGAGGAATCAAACTTGTGATGTCTTGCCAATGATTTGGTGATGATGATTGCTAGAGAAAGTGAATGTACGTGCTTTGGTTTTTGTGAAAGTGATTAGTGAAATGGGATTAGGGTTAAGTATGACTAGAATTTCACTAATTGTCCTCTACATCCTCAAGTATTATATTTTACAATAGTACACCATCTCATAACAATTTCATAATTTCACCACCAAGTTCATATATTTATCAATTTCACAACTAACAAACAACCATGCACAATCAAACAATCAAAACATATATAGTTCTATGGTAATCAATTGTGCAAATAAACGACTAGTCAATACATGAACGTGCAATAAATGCGAAATAGAATCTTGGAAATTCAAGTTGTCACACTATATGCAAGAAGTCGAAATTTCAACAAAAGAAATTTAAGGACTTTACCTGGAAGTTCACGTGATGATTGGTTATTATGTGACATTACCATAGAATGTTGTACGTAGCATAATCGCCATGAATGAAGTAGGGGAATGCGAAGACATGTGATTTCTTTTGCAGCGCCAATAGTTGTGAGTCTCATTAGAGTAAGTAAAGATTGTTGTGAAATCCCAGTTAAACGTACCTCAGCGTGATTCGTGTCATTTGCAGGATCACGTGGCAAATTGCCGCATTTCAATCCGTAATTCTCCCGCTGACGGAATTGGCATCTTTGTTGTCGTCCCCAATCATGCTTTCCAAAGGCCTTGCCTCGAAAGTCGTGTGTCATGTACTTCGACGTCCGCTGACGTATAGTTTAAGTTTAATGTGCACTTGCGCACTAGCGTTTCGTTCCACGTAGATTACCTGCTAGGGTAATTGAAATAGCATAGACAATATAGATAATGGTGTTTGCCCGAGTTGTTAGTCACGGTTTCTAAGTGAGGACCTTTAATGAGTTTCGACATAAGTTTTCCAAAGGTCTTAAATGCATGTTATACAAAACTCTCAAAGTTTTGATTTTTGTGTGTAATTATTTCGTGTAACGTGTATCAAACGCAACCCTTGTGTATGTTTAAAATCAAAACAGTTGACTCATTGTTCTTGGAAACGGTTGGAACCCATATTCGAGTCTTAGGCGTTCTATACGTGTTCAATGCTTGATATCTAAGTCCCCAGAAGATAGTGAGGTTGAAGCCTAGGTATCTCTACAGAAACCTAATTCGCTGAATCCTATAGCTCTGATACCAATCTGTCACACCCCGAAGTATCAGAGCATGGCGTGACTGGACCGGTATCTTCATTGCATAGCGGAAGCAAATAGCTAAGACTTCTTTAAATTGAATTCCTGCTAAGTACTCGAATTCCCATGGGTTCTCCTATTCCAACCGTTCCATAGTTTTGAAAATGCAACCTGAGAAAGAACATGCGAAAAAGTCAACATAAAGTTGAGCGAGTTCATAGTTTGTTTTGAAAAGATTTAAAACAAATCTTTTTGATAACCGGTTTAAGTAATGTCGAGTGACGTAATAAAACCATTTTCTTTGGCATGTCATTTGAAAATCTTGTATTTGTATAAATTGTATAACCGTCAGTGCCCGTGTACGACAAAGACAACATGCCCGCATGAGCCTATAACCCACCCTGTGCTAGCAAGTGCCTCGCCAAACCGTTTACTCAAGACGGTCGACTAGCGGGTGATTATAGTTCCAATTAGTAGCGAGGACTTCACTGTACAGTTTTAGAGACCCTACGGCCCTTAGTGAGTAGTGGACCATCCAGTCCTAGTGTCATTGGGCCTTTGCCCTAGTGGACTATCCAGTCCTAGTGACATTGGGCCTTTGCCCTAGTGGACTATCCAGTCCTAGTGACATTGGGTCTTTGCCCACGTCCTTGGGCCTTTGCCCTAGTGGACTATTCAGTCCTAGTGACATTGGGCCTTTGCCCACGTCATGAAAACTCATGCATGTTTCGAACACCTTGTATTGGTGTAAAAACCGGTAAGTTTAGCATTAACTTTTCGTAGACCATTTGAGTTCGTTGAAATCCTGTTGCGAGATAGTTTAGAAATATATATAGTTTTTGTTCGTCGAAATATTGTGTACCTTTGCGAAACTTGCATGTCTTTCCACCCCCGGAAACATTTATAAAAATGTAAAACAGAAAAAGTGGGGGTTATGAACTCACCTTGACATTCCTGTGTGAAGCTAGCTTAACGCGGTTCCGTAGTGTCGTTCCAAGAACGTGAAGTGGCTAGCGTGCATCTATAGTATTCCTAACAGGGAATAACTTATCAGTTTCTAGTTTAACGACGTAGTTAAACTACGTGTCCGAGCTCTACCGAGTCGTTGAGAGAACGACTCTAGGAAGGTGTTGTAAGCTTGTCTTAGAATAACCGATCTATGGTTATTTGATCCCATTTAATCGGGATCAAATATTAATATAAATATATTTATGAACTGGTGTTAGTTATCACGAATAGAAATACGTGTATGGATAAAGGCGCGTCTTATTGTGTGTCGTATATGATGCGGCAATATACCGTTGTTTTTGTAGGATGAAAATAAATAAATAAATATATACATATATATATCTATTTGAATACTTGACGTTGAAACGAATATAACAAATATATTCTTTTTATAAAAATGTTCGAACTCTAATTTGTTGAGATAAACATAGACAATTATATTTATATATATGATTTTTGAATGCTAAACGTTTGAAGTATAAATCCCGAATCACTGACGTTTGGAATAAATATAAAACAATACATTTATTTTACAAAATATTTTAGAGTTTTTGGGCGTTTGAAATAAATATAAACATTATGTTTATTTGTAAAAACGTTCGGAAATATCAATGTTCGTAGTAAATATAAACATTATGTTTATTTATAAAAGCGTTCGGGATATGGATGTTTGAAATAAATATAAGCATCCTATTTATTTTAACTAGGTATCGGATTCAAAATCTCATAACGTCGTCAAAATAAATATACTTCTACATTTATTTTTATAAGAAAACTTGTATCTCGATAAGTGTAGTCTTTATAACAATATATGTTTCGTAAACCGGGTTTTTAACGAAAATCGGACAGAGTTTCCTCTGTTTTTAGGATAACCTCGACATCCAAAGTGTCGATATTTTAATCAAAACACAACAATTTTCAACAATATTTCATTAACATAAACACTATATATGTATAATTTTCCTTAAAAACGCAAAGAACGTAATAAGCCGCAAATGTATAAGCGTAAACTAATCGGGTCGAGCTCGGTTTCGCGTAGTCTAAAAATCTAAAAAAATAAACTAAGTCAATCCAAACTACTTTTCGCGTCGCTAAAACTTTACCGCGTCTCGTGTTGACTGAGTTTGACCTCAGTTGACCGAGTTTGACCATCTTTGACCAAGGGTTGACCAGAGTTGATGTTTGACTGGCGTTGACCTGTTTGACCCCTGTTGACCCGAGTTGACTCGGGTGTTGACCGAGTCGACTCGGTTTGACCGAGTTGACCCGAATGGAAGCAGAATTTACTCGTTTTGACCTACATCCGAACCTGTTGAACTGAATTACTGCCCGAGTCACCCTTGTTTTCTTGTAAGCCCCAAACCAACGTGAATCTGAGTAACCCGGACCAAACCTTGAAACAAATCAGAATACGAGTACGAAATTTAAATCGAGCTTGAATATCTTGACCCGAAACCACCTCCACGGACGTCGCCATCAGTCGGCCAGAGGTCTCCGACAGTGGTGTCGCACCACTACCACCATCTTCAATATCTCGACATCGGAAAACACAAAACGACATCGTCATCATCCTCGCGACATCATCATCAGAAAAAAAAAAGAACAAAGTGAAAGGAAACAAGGGTTTACCAGAAATATGTTGAAAAATAACCCACCACCATCGTTGTCTCCTCCATCGCTCCTCCATCGCTCCTCCGCAGACGGCGCCGGCTGTCGCCGTTACCACCCTCCTCCGGTCTCTCTTTCACTCTCAATCTCTCAGCTTTCTCTCCCTCTCTCCTCGGTTTCTCGATCCATCCGTCGCTCACCACCACCCGATGATGGTGGTGGTGGTTCTTTTAGTCCATCGAGGGGGGGTCTTGCCTGACTGGAAAGAAACGCTGGATTACCGGCTCCTTGTGCCGGTCATCGATCTGAACACGAGGGTTGAGGGGAGTTGTCGGCCGATGCATCAAGGTGAGGGAGGGAAGAAGATGTGCAGTGAAAAGAAAGTGAAAAGAAAGTGAAGGTGTGTGTGTCGGCTTAGGGTTTCTTCAAGATGTGCAGTGAAAAGAAAGTGAAGGTGTGTGTGTCGGCTGGGTTTGTAAAGAAAGAAATGAGGGTTTTTGATTGATAAGGGGATATTTATATCAGGTGTTTTAAGTGGGCTTGGGCCCCAGGCCCACAAAGCCCGCTTCACGCAGCCCGTTACATTTCCGAAGCCCATTTTACTCCCGAGTGCCGTATTATGTCGTATAACGCTATTTTAGCGTCAAAATTTCATAGAAGGGTGTCGGTAGTTGGTATTCATTGCGTGTGTTCGTCGGTTGCGTTAAACGCGTAATAAGTGTCGTTTGAAAGCATGATAATTTCGCAAAACGAAATCCACAAGTATATGCTATATGTATAAACTTTGTAGTTGACGGCGTTGTCAGTATTTTTACAGTATCAGTTCGTTTTCGCATAATATTCAGCAAATTTTCTGACAATCACCATACGCGCATAGTAAAGTTAGATAGGCGCCTCTAGGCATTCCAAGAGCCTTATCAAGCTAATTCGTGTCCTAAACACTATTTATTATCGCCTAAACGTTTATTAATCGCGTAATTAGAAGCCATTAATTACCGGTTGTCACAGATTCGAGTTATGATAGGTTGCATGGTCAAATGTTAAAGTTCTCGAAATTTTTGTCTCTGATGGAAAGCTTACGGACCGCAAATCTTTCGCCTTTTGGTCCGTAAGATGGCTTAACTGGGCGATACAATTTAAATTACGGATACGGACTGTAAGGGCTTAGGCTTACGGTCCGTAAAGACTGTAACTGGGCAGAAAAATGGACAGCTGCAGGTTACAGCCATTCCACCGCCTTTGCAACCTAGTTTCTCGATACCAGGGACTTTGCAACTGGTTTTAATAGCCTAGGGACACTTGGGAACATCTGGTATCATCCTAGGGACACATGCTTTGAGCTTAGGACTTGCAAAACACTATATAAAGGGCCTTCTTGTTCTTGTCCATGCACACTTGAAATATTTTTCACTCAAAGCTCACTCTTTGAAGCCTCCTGCTGCTCAAGGAAGCTTTCTTAAGTTCAAAATTCGTGCTAAGTACTCTAGTAAGTGTTCTTAGCTTCCTAAGTTTAAGTTATCGTAATTTAGATTTGACTTTGTGATTAATCACAAAAGGTCCAGCCATTATTCGAATTGAAAGTGGCTATGTGATGGTAATTATGTAGGTAATAAACCCTTAAAAGGGCACCTTCTAATTATCACATTGTCTCAGTCAATTATCAGGTCAAACTTATTAATAAAAAGTCAAACGGGTCAGTTTTTACAAATTAATTTATGACTGATAATGCAGAGGTTATGGAACATATTTTAACACTTAAATAACTTGGTAAATAATATAAGAACATGTTTAGGCATGTTCAACCTGACAATTCTGAGTTTAAGCTCGGTTCGCAACCGAAAGTCGCAAAAGTAGGCTCTTGCTTTGACTTTCAGTTCTGACCCGATTTAGCTTAGTTTAGATATGCCTTAGGGTTCCTTTAGGACCATATTACATGTTAGTATAACCCTCTGAGATTATACTATATGGTTCCTTTTAAATCTGAATCATTTGCATGTTTCCGTTAAATGCTTAAAAGTTGACCATTATGCCCTTTTGATATTAAAATGATATTTTTGAAAATGTGAGAGGACAAAAGCCTTTATTACTGATATTTAAGTATGTCGTAAAAATTTGACATCCGTTTATGGTCTAAAATAGGAGTTATGCGCGATATCGTAAAATGAAAGCTTTTTATTCATTAAACGGCGTTTTTGGCATAAAATCTATTTAAACCCAAATTTTGACACCAAACCTTCTACCCACTGATATAATACAATAATTAGGGATTTTTGGAAATTTTTATCAAATTTTTTACTGATTATATTATAGAGTTCTAGTGTAAATTCGGTATTGACAAAATTGCCCTTTTCTTTGATAAAACGAGTTTTACATAACCTTTTGATACCAAACCTTTTCGTACTGATTTCATATGTTAAATAAAATATATTAAGCTTCAGGGACTGATCAAAATCTCAGATTTCCTTAAATAACCCGAAAATCGTCAAATACCGACTTTTACGCTTTTTAAACGCATAGTGTGGGTTAAAACTATATTGACACTTAAGACTTATTACCTACTGATATTATAAGAAAATTTTTATACTTTAACAGTAAGTAAAAGTTTTGAACTTAGATTTCCAAATTTGACCCTTAAAGCTTATGTGAAATGACCAAAATGCCCCTACGGTGCATAGTTTGGATATAAATGATAAATTTCACATATATGCAATATCTTACTGACGTAACTTGTAAAAATAAATATTTTACTGATTATTTTAGACCAGAACCTCAGATTACTATTTAACCTCTTTTATAAACTTTAAAATGACCAAAATACCCTTATGGGGCTTAAATTGGTTTTAAATTCGTTTTGGGCATAATGGAAGGTATCCTACTGATATCATGACATATTTTAAGCATATTAACTTGTGGAACTTGTGGAATATTAACTTGTGAATATTCACGTTCGATACGATTTATGTAACTAGTTTGCATAAATTAACTGAAACGAGTCAAACCTTATCATTTTTACTTTAAAATCCAGAATGTGTTTAGTTTCCCCATTTTATACAAGTCTTCATACTTGTTGGGTCTAAATTACATTCTAATCCAGTCTTCACTTAATCGTGCATTTTGAACCGTAAAGCTTTCATTAAAACTAACCGGTCTAAGTTTAAACTTAAGTAAAACCCGTTAGGAATCTAATAGGTTATTAAAACCTTCGTTCCAGATTAGGAGCCCAGCAAAAGATACTTGTACTTGCTGATTGATATACGGCTGAGGATAAATTTATATTTTTGCTCAGGTAAATACTTTTAACTTATTTTCCGTGATACGGGCTTGGGATACGGTATTATAATAATATTGCTTGGTCTAGTATTGAATGTTTAATCGATTAATGGTTAAGCTATTGAAATAACCCGTTTTAATCTGTCTTGTTTAATGCAATGCCTTTGGGGGTTAATTACCATGTCCTAGATATCCTCGGCTCATTTATTAGAAATGGCCACGGCTTAAGCACGAGGTGTAGGCATACACCTGACAGTTGCGTATGTATAAACGGCATCTCACATCTCTTGTGGGCATATACTTGTGGTGTGTCAATTAATCTAATCTGGCTCTTCTAACCGGGTCCTGAATTGTGACATCTGTGCTTGTGTATCATTGTTTAAACTCTGAACAATTCAATATTAATAAAACACTGCATTTTGATCCCAATGTTTGTTATTTATGTTTGACGTTTGGCACATTTTGATTTTGATTGATTTTGAACTCTATATCGCTTTCTGGAAAGTTATACGCAAACTGATACGTAAACGCGACCAGTTTAACGCGACAAACACTCCGGAACAAAACTGATTGTGACAACTGGCACAAAACCGGTAATTTACGTACATTCTAATTATTATTAAATGACTGCAATTATGTGCTTTAATGTCAACATTATCTGATTTCATACAATACAAGTGAATTCATGCGTGTTTTATACTACCAAATATTGCTTTATGCATTAACAAGAGTGTTGCGTCAGAAATACTATAAACTCACCGGTAAGACACAATGTGTCAACAGAACTGCAGAAAGCAGTCAGACAATAGAGTTGGAGCCTAGATGTAGGTCCAACGACAAGAATACATTAAAACCCAATAGTACATACAAGGGTTTATATATATACTCTCCGGAAGCAAAAATATGCACTAAAAAGCACCCGAAACACACTTTAAAATGCTGAAATCAACATAATTCAGCAACAATTCAGCTATAATCAGCTTTTAAGCACATTAATATCATGTAGAATTTATGTTTTATTGTCCAAAATAACTTACAAAGTGTCGGAAATTAAAACTGCCATAAAAAGTGCTTTATACCTAGTGAAACTGCGCAATTCAACACTTTAACGAACCGTAACGAACCGAACAACCGGACAATAACTGGGACATCAAAATTTGACTAAAAGTAATGTTTTTATGATATTAAACTAGTATTGATGCTAGAACACCTTAAAAATCATAAAAACACCTAAACACACTTAAACATACTTAAACCTCCTAGTTTGCACTTTAAACCTCTAACTTCCAAAAATTTACATTTTACCCCCCCCCCCCCCCCCTTTTTCACCAAATCCGGCCCCTATGGGTCCCACCTCAAGATTTAGTTGATTTTATTTTATTTTATTTCGTTCTATTAGATCTTGTGTTGGGGTATATTCCAACAAATATACCATGGAAAGATTTGGTGTTGGAACTTTTGTTTATAAAGACCATTAGGAGGTTTACATTGTCCACTTAACAAAAACTTCATCATCTTCCTCCCCTTGCCTCTTTGCTCACGCCTCCACACACAACCCACCATTATCAAGCTTCAACCTAGCAATCCAAGGCCATTAGAAGGTGTAAGAAGCTCATTTAGGAAGGTGTATGGTGCTAGATCTTGAAGGACCACCTTGTGGAGCTTTTAACCACTCACTTTCTTCCTTGTTCATCTTCTTCAATCTTGTGTCACTTCCCTAGCCATTAGAGCTAGTAGTAAGCTTCTTGAGCACTAATTTATGTCATGTTTATGTTATGCACAAGTTTCACCATCTAAACAACTTAACTTCTAATGATAAAAATGAGAAGATCTAACATATTTATGAGGAAAATAAGTGATTACATGAATTTTTAGTGTATGTAATGAAGTTTTTGATGTGGTATCTTGCTTTTATGATTAGATCAAGTATGTTAAAGCTAGGATCTACCGAGTTTAAGCATGGATCTTGAAGGATCCATGGTTAAACTTGAAGGTGAACATATGAAGCATAATGTGAACTTGGAATTCTTTTTTTTTTTTTGTGCATAAACTTATAAATTTGAAGTGATAAAGTTTGTGTAGAATTAATTTTTGAAACTAAAACTCATGGAAAGTTTGTTAAAAATATAACATAAAGCTTGTTTTTGAAGATCTAAAGATATTAAGCATGGATCTTGAAAGATCCATGGGTAAACATGAGATTAAAAATAATGATCTTTCTAATAAACATAAAAGTGGTTTTAGAAACATGATTTACAAACTTCGAAAACATTAAACTCATGGATGAGTTGGTTAGTGAAATAGAGTCTTATAAAAAGTTGGTTAAAAATTTACAAGAACACTTATTTTGGAAAGATCACCTTATGTAAAGTGTAGATCTAAAAGACTACACATATTTAACAAGAATCAAGTTCACCATAATGTTTCATATGAAGAAATTAGTATATGTTGTTGATGATTGTTGTTGAAAATTGATTGATGATGATTTTAAGAGAAAATAAACACATGTTTTGAAAACATGGGAAACCTCCATTTTTAGGGGAAACTCTGTCAAAATTTCTATAGAATTTTGACACTTAGAAAAATATAAGTTTCGAGAAACTTATTCCCTAAAAATGTATCTAAAAACATTTACCAAGGTTTCCCTAATTTTTGTGTTAAGAAATGATGATTTCTTCAAGACTAAAAATTCATATTAAGTGTGTATATTTTTTTAGAAAAATATATATATTATTTGATCACCAAAATTTTGTGCTAAGTGTATGTAGTATATATTATACATGATAGTGTATTAGGACTTGAAAATATACTAAATACTTCTAAGGAGTGAAAATACAAAAATACACATACAACATGCTTAGACAAATACAAAAAAATATATTTATAAAAATATATTATTTGATAGAATAAATAACTTGGACAAATTATGAGCATGAAATAAAGTTTTGGACAAAGATACATAATTCGGGTGTAAAGTGCAAAATATAAGATACTTATATTAATTTTTGAGAAAATAATATAAGTAGGATACATAGTTAAAAATATAAAATATTTTTAACACAACAATACATACTCAAAAGACAATGACTTGTGCTTGTACGATACAAGTCTAGTGACTAACGATAATAAAACACGTTTAGGTCACGACGCATTATAAGCAAATCCGGTGGAGTTTACGACGCAAGGAACGCAAAGTTGTGAATTCATGCTCCCCCTTTTCTTTAACTGTTCTCGGTTTTATAACTTCGGGGGTGAAATACATGTTACAAATATTACAATGTTTACAAATGGTATGATGGATACAAAAACAAGAAGCACTCTTGGTGATAACTAGTACCAAGTATGATGCATTTTGAGAAATGATACGAGAAATCGTGTCACGAATAGGGTACCATAAGCACCATTAATCTTATACATACTTAGACCGCAGAACAAAAGGTTAGATCTAATGGGTTTCAGCGCAGCCCCACTCTTGGTGATAACTAGTGCCGAGTAGTGTTTTTGTGTCTCCGTCGTGAACCGACAACTAGAAAAATGCCTATGGTTTGGTGACTTCCTATGTCTTGTCACATGTTAATGGCCTTACAACCCATTAACAATTTGATACATACAGGGAAACTTGATTTATACATGAATACTTGATTTTCACAAGATACACACCATGTTTTTCATACAAGTATACAAACGTTAAATACAAGAACTGCATGAATTCACACCAACATTATGTTGACGTTTTTCCAAAACTCACATGTATTTTAGGTAACTAGAAGTGGATGTGTGCGCGGCCTTACTCATGCTTGTGGATGTCGCTTATGTTTATCTTTAAATAAAGTTGTAAACTTTTTAAGACAATGTTTTATGCTATCTCGCGATGTAAACGCTAACTTGTGTTTTCAAATTATGAAATGTTTGGTATTTGAAGTTATTTTTACGAGCATGTAGTATGTTTACCTATCGTATGCAATGAGAACCTTTCATGATCACACCTCGTGCTTCCGCCACAGAAAGGGGTGTGACAGATTGGTATCAGAGCTGCGATTGTAGTGAACCAGGATTCCTTCTCGAGTCTAGTCTACAATCTCTAAGATCCTATCACGAAAACAATTTTTCAAAAAGTTTTCATTGCATAAAAACTCCCCGCGACATCCACTACCTGAAACTGTTTACAAGAGTCAAGGAAAGACACTACGAGACTTAGAGTGCAATAGGGTAGCACTTGTCTGTGATTAAGAATTACTTGCAATTATGTGTGATAATTGATATATATACATATGCTAGAAGTAGAATGTCACACGTATATATGACCTTGCCTGAAAACAGTGACCTATCTGAAGGAAGAGATACGAGGATGAAACGAACTGTGCAGACTGTGCAAGGAGTTACGTAATTATGGATGCATACATAATTATGGAATTCAGTGCACAGAAACCACAGCAAGTCTTGTCACGGATAGATTCCCTCAGTACAAGAAAAAGGTCAAACGTACACTCTTTGGAGTAACGCATTAGGGTATAAAGACAAGAACCACCAATGTGAAGTAAGGTGTTTACCTAATTATACATGCTTGTTGCTGTATGAATTGATTTATGCATTGCGCGGATTGTTTGATGTCACTTATGTGGTATATGCCTGCGTATATATATATACTACTACTGTCTCGTATGACGATATCAAACAAATGTCTAACCCTATTGTGTTGTGTTCTTCCAGAACATGGCACCAAGAAGAGCTATGAACGCTCGAGATGAACCTCCTCCTCCCCCACTGCCAAAGACTGCTGAAGAGCTAAACGCTCTACTAGAAGAAAGGATCTCCACAGCTATCGCCCAATACGAGGCGAACCGTACTGAACACAGTGGAGGACCAAGAAATGCTAGGCAAAATGGTAATGGAGACTCATCTGGATGAAACGCAGCTCAGGTCTGCACTTTCAAGCAGTTCCTCGATTGCAAACCACTGAACTACGATGGCACTGGAGGCGCAGTGGCATTTGTGCGCTGGACGGAAAAAACTGATGCCACTATCCACATGAGCAAGTGTACTGCGGACCAACAAGTCACTTTTGCTACTTGGTTGTTTGTTGATGAAGCTCTGACCTGGTGGAACTTGCAAGTCCAAACTTTGGGTGATGATGCCACGTATGGCATGACTTGGGATGAATTTAAAGAGAAAATGAGAGAAAAGTATGGCTCCCGTGCTGAACTCCAAAGACTGGAAACGAAGTTCGGGCACTTGACCATGGAAGGTGCTGACATTAATGGTTATACTCGAAGGTTCCACGATCTGTCTAGAGTGCTTCCCTACATGGTGACTCCTGAATTTAAGCGTGTTGAATGCTACATTTGGGGACTGGCCCCAGAGTTTCGTGGCATGGTAACTTCGGCCAAACCTCAAACAATCACCGAGGCTGTAACTCTGGCTGTCAGCCTTACTGAAGATTGTGTTCGTATGAAGAAGCTATCTATAAACCCAACAGAAAAGTCTGAAACACATGCTGAGTCGTCTGGGGACAAGAAAAGGAAACATGCAAACCTAAAACAAGCAACTCGTAACAAGGGTTCCAACAAGAAGCGTGACCCCAACTGCCTCAGGAGGCGAAATCTCTTGCAGTCCTGAATGACGCTCCAGCTAAGGGATACCTGGGCACCTTGCCCAAATGCAATCGGTGCAAGCGTCATCACGAGGGAGTTTGTCGCATTTCAAAGTGTGACAAGTGTGGAAAGTTGGGTCACCGCACTGAAGACTGCTGGGGTAAGGGAAACAGGAACGGGAGTGGAAACCGCAACGGTGCTGGAAACAATGGGGGAAATGGAAATGGCAATGGTAACCGAGTTGGAAATGAAGTTGGGCGAAACCAAGGATGCTTCAGTTGTGGAAGCAATGAACATTTCATGAAAGACTGCCCAAAGAGAAACAATGCTCACGCTCGAGCATTTGTAACTGGAGCAAGGGACGCATGCGAGGATCCTAACGTGGTCACCGGTACGTTTCTCATTAACAATCACTTTGCATCCATATTATTTGACACTGTTAGGTCCAAAAGTTTTATGCTTTATCTTTATTATATTTATTTGGTTTAGATTAGTTTTGGGCTTGGGCTTAGGCCATGTGGGCCAATGGGGTAGTGGCTCCTATTTATAGTCATGTTTAGGTTATTGTAGTAGAGCTCTCCCATAGTGTCACCATGTAATCCCCAAAGGAGAACCTTGTACCCGACAATCCTAGGGATTGTGTGCAAGGTTCTCGAAGATCGTACCAGACGGTTCGTTGAAACCGTGTGCGATCTAATCAACGACACTAAGATTTGTATTGAATATTTCTTTTTGTTCTTATGGATTGATCTTATTTTCCGCATTCGATTAATCCTAGAGTGATATCACGGGTTTTTCGGGATTAACAAGTGGTATCAGAGCCATTGAAGTCTTTCAATGTCTCGGTTTTTTATGTCACTCGTAGAACAAGAAGAAAATTTGCACAGTGTCGCCGATTCACTTTGATTTTCGGAGACGTAAAACGGAGACCAGATCTGTGTGTTATGAGTTGTTTCAGCTCTGGGAATTTGTTCTTCATTTAGTTTGTCAAGAAAACACCTTTTGAAAACGGGAAAGAGAAACAGAAAGATGATGATTATTCGAAGCAGCGGATGTTGTTTGTGATGGAGTTTTCCGGGTGGTGGTCGTCGGAAGTACGGTAGTTGGAGGTGGTTGATGATCGGAGAGGATGAAGGTGGTTCAACGTGGTCACAGATTTTGACGACGGAGGTGAAAAGAATGGATGGAACGAAGAATATGGTGTTCGGAGGCGGAGGTACCGGAGGTGAGAAGATGATGATCAGCTGAGGTCGTCGGAGACGATGACCGATATTCGATGGACTTCGGAGTGTATCAAAGGTCGTGATTTTGAATGACAGTCCAGGTATGTGTTCGTGTTTATTTTGTTCGTTCATGCTCTAAAATGGTTTAAAGCTGTGAGGAATCTTCATCGCCACTGATGCGTCGGAATGTGGGGTGTGCTTGAGCATGATGGGCTACGGTGGGTTGATAACAAGTGAAGATGGTTGAACAGTGACCGGAGGTAATAATGACGGAGGTGGCAGAATGGTGACGGTTAACCGGTGATCAGTTTTGCGGGGCTCGGGTTTCTGTTATGATGGTGCGACGGAAATAAAGAAGATAATATGAACGGCAGTTGGAGAATGAGATCAACGGAGAAGATCCGTGGAGATGGTGACCGGCGACGAAAGGTTAAAGATGATGTTGAACTGATGAAGATGAGTTGCAGGTTTTACGAAGGTCGTCGGTGAATACGGTTGTCGGAGTGGATGATCGATGGACGACGGAGTGAAGACTAACAGTAAAGATGATCGGAAAGTTGATGAACGAAACGTTGATACGAAACGCGTTTCGGAGAATGTTTCGGATCTGAACCGTAGTCGGTGTATCGAAGATGATGAAAGACGTTGATGATGAACGTCGGAAGCGACGACGGTTACGAGATACGAAGATATGGAGCGATGATCATGAAAAGCTGATGATGACGATGATGTCTCGATTGATGTAGCAGAACATTCCATGGCGGCTGCACATGTTATCCATCCAGGGAATTAAAAAACCCTATTAATTATGGATCGTAAGATGAAGGGAAAGATCTACGGTCAGAAAGAGAGGAGGTGAAATTGTTTTTCAGTGCAATATTCTGTGAGGCCAACTTTTGCCACCGAAAAACTTCTAATATTCTAATGGGTTGATGAATGCTGAACTGGGATCCATTGTTAGAGGTTGGTGCTCTTGTTTGAGCCCAAGAAAGAAGCCCAGTGTAGTATAATATGGATCAGATTGTTTATAGTGATGATAATGGATCGAAAAATTATGAGTCAACAACAAGGAACTTTCACCTTTGGTGGACCCGAAATGTTACATCTCGGATACATAATCATCAGCCGAGATCATCATACTCCATCCGTAATAATGATCTCATCATCCGAAATTAATAAGCAACATCATCCGTCATCATCATTTCATAATCCGAGACGTCATCACCATTCCATTTTCTGTTTTGAATTTTGTCCGACATCATTCACTATTATCATAGATTATCCGACATCATCCGAGATATGTTGATGGACTTGTTCACTGCTGCGCCACTAAAAGAGAAGACCCAAGGTTGGAGATTGTCTAAACCGTAATAAAGAGAGCATAAAACTAGGGGGAGATTGTTAGGTCCAAAAGTTTTATGCTTTATCTTTATTATATTTATTTGGTTTAGATTAGTTTTGGGCTTGGGCTTAGGCCATGTGGGCCAATGGGGTAGTGGCTCCTATTTATAGTCATGTTTAGGTTATTGTAGTAGAGCTCTCCCATAGTGTCACCATGTAATCCCCAAAGGAGAACCTTGTACCCGACAATCCTAGGGATTGTGTGCAAGGTTCTCGAAGATCGTACCAGACGGTTCGTTGAAACCGTGTGCGATCTAATCAACGACACTAAGATTTGTATTGAATATTTCTTTTTGTTCTTATGGATTGATCTTATTTTCCGCATTCGATTAATCCTAGAGTGATATCACGGGTTTTTCGGGACTAACAGACACTGGTGCCGATTATAGTTTCATGTTGGTGGAATTTAAACGTATGCTTGGGATAGAGTCTAGTAGATTGGATATTCCTTACTCCATAGAACTAGCCAATGGTAAACTTGTTGAATCAGGCGAAGTTGTTAGAGGCTGCACATTAGAACTTGGTGAACGAAGATTTAGCATTGACCTCTTACCTATTCAATTGGGTAGCTTCGATGTAGTGGTCGGGATGGACTGGTTGTCCAAGAACAAAGCTGAAGTTATTTGTCATGAGAAAATCATTCGCATCCCTTTGGCGAATGATGAAACTCTCATCGTACATGGAGAAAGAAGAGACATGCCTCTGCAAATCATCAGTTGCATGAAGGCACAGAAGTGCTTAAGGAAAGGATGTGTTGCTTTCCTAGCTCACGTTGTAGAGAAGAAGGCTGTGTAGCCGAAACTCGAAGACATTCATGTGGTGAAGGAATACCCTAAGGTTTTTCCCGAAGATCTGCCAGGACTACCTCCGCAACTACTAGTCGAATTCCATATAGACTTGGTTCCAGGAGCCGCTCCTGTAGCCAAGGCACCCTATCGGCTTGCACCATCCGAAATGCAAGAGTTATCTACACAACTCCAAGAGTTGTTAGATAAAGGATTCATAAGGCCAAGCTTCTCGCCTTGGGGAGCTCCAGTATTGTTCGTAAAGAAAAAGGATGGAACTCTGCGGATGTGTATCGATTACAGAGAACTAAACAAGCTCACTATCAAGAATCGGTATCCATTACCGAGGATTGATGACTTATTTGATCAGTTGCAAGGATTAAGCTACTATTCCAAGATCGACCTTCGATCTGGATACCATCAGTTAAGGATACAAGAGGAAAGCATACCAAAGACGGCATTCAGAACACGTTATGGGCACTACGAGTTTCTTGTGATGCCGTTCGGGCTGACGAACGCGCCAGCGGTGTTTATGGATCTGATGAACCGCGTATGCAAACCATATCTCAATAAATTCGTGATTGTATTTATCGATGATATCTTGATTTACTCGCGAACGAAAGAAGAGCACGAGCAACATCTCAGAACCATTTTGGAACTACTGAAGAAAGAGAAACTTTATGCGAAATTCTCGAAGTGCGATATCTGGATTCGCGAAGTACAATTTCTTGGTCATGTCGTAAACGAAAAGGGCATTCATGTAGACCCATCCAAGATTGAAGCCATAAAGAATTGGGAAGCCCCCAAAACCCCAACTGAAGTTCGACAATTTTTGGGCTTAGCGGGCTATTACCGACGATTCATCGAGAATTTCTCAAAAATAGCTCAACCGCTAACGACCCTTACGCAGAAAGACAAGAAGTACGACTGGGGTGTTAAACAAGAAGAAACCTTCCAACTACTCAAAAACAAGCTATGCGATGCACCAATACTATCATTACCCGAAGGCACTGAAGACTTCGTGGTATACTGCGATGCTTCACGACAAGGTTTGGGTTGCGTGCTCATGCAACGCCAAAAAGTCATCGCTTACGCCTCAAGACAATTGAAAGTACATGAAAGGAACTACACCACACACGACTTGGGTGACAACCCGTAACTTCAGGTTAATGCTTTAACTTAACACAGTTAAGTTGGTCACACAATCTTTAGCATTGCATGGAACTATGCATTACTTTATGCATTATTTGACTTACATGAGAACTTTGTGCCTTGACTGTAAATTTTATGTGGTGTGTGTGTTTTATGTAAAAGATGATACTTAGGGGTGTTTAGTGTTAATAATGAAAAATAAAACAAAACCTCTCAACCCTAATCATTCTCACCAATTCCAATCATACGGCAGTTGCAAGTTCTCTAATCATTTAGGGTTTCACCAACCTCTAAACTCTTGATCTTTGATCTCTCAATCTTTCCAGAGCAAACCCCACGTCAAGTCTAAGGTAATGTTTACATCATACGTTGTTATTCTTATTCAATTGATCTCATGCAAACCCTAGTTCTCCAAACAATGATTTTGTGATTAGTTGATCTTTTAGATTGTTTGTAAGATTATTTGTAATGGTCTGATGATTTGCCTGTGATTAGGATCAATCCACATGCTAGAATAGTTAAACTTTTGGTTTATTCGTATGGAAGAATAGGGTTTTGATCGTACTGATTTATTGTAACTGTTGCATCAGAAACTATAATTTGGCTTCGTTGATTCGGTGTGTTGTTGTTTGGAGTTAACAGTCCGGGCATTGTGAAGTCACAAAGTCTGATGAATGTGATTATGAGAGTCAGGGTTTTAAACCTTATATGGAGTCCGAGTTTTGCCATGCAAGGTCCGAGTTTTGTTGGTAATGTTTGGTCCGAGTTTTGTGATGAGGTTTGGTCCGAGTTTTGTGATGATGTGTGGTCCGAGTTTTTGTGTGATGTTTGGTCCGAATTTTAGTTGATTCCTTGAGTCCGAGTTTTGTAAAGGAAACACATGGTCTGAGTTCTTGATTGTTATAAGGTCCGAGTTTCACCAAAGATGTATGGTCCGAGCTTTTTGATTGATATGAGGTCCGAGTTTCACCTAGAGGGTGTTTGGTCCGAGTTTTGTTGACTGTTTGGTCTGAGTTCTTGTTATGTGTGTGCGTAGTCTGAGTTTAATGTAAACATAAGTGCCGAGTATTGTAAACACAAGTATTAAAGCATAATGATAACACTAGGGATCCGAGTTTACTTATAATGCTAAGTTCAAAACCCTGTATGAGGAACACCTTGCATGCCACTCTGTGTTACTGTATGTTACTGTATGTATGTGCAATCTATGTCATGCAATCTGTAAACAATTATCACACGGAACACAGTTGTTTGGACACCAAGGAATTGTAAACCTTATTTGAACGTAAACACTTACATTGAGTTATGTGCATAGTACCTTAGGTCGCGTGTAACGGACCTAACCCTTAATTAACACTAGAAGCACAATAACAAACCGAGCAAACCAAGGTGAGTTCACACTCTTACTAAGGCATGGGATTCCCGGGGTAGGGAATGGGTTTGATTGATTGATTGTACTTACATGGTTACGAGAATTACGTACTACTGACCTCTTTTGGGAAAGGTCACTTATCGATACTGCTAGACTAGTAATACATGGGGAAGCCCCATTACTCTTTGCACACATGCCTGTAAATGGCCGCGATACTGATACTGATCTTCGCACACATGCCTGTAATGGCCGCGATACTGATACTAATCTTCGCACACATGCCTGGAATGGCCGCGATACTAATACTAAACTTCGCAAACATGCTTGGAGGGTCGCGATGTAATTATAAACGATACATGGGTTACTAAACAAACAAACGTTTTTACTAAATGAATACTATTACTAAACAACCCACTGTGAACTCGCTCAACTAGTTGTTGACTCTCTGTTACATGCCTTGCAGGTCGTTAGGTATAGATGGAGCTTGCACTGGGAGGCGCGGTCGTTGTGGACAAGGATTGTGAATGCTTTGATTATACATTTTGACATTACATATTCATACTTATGTTGGGTTTATTTTTATGCTTCGGCTAAACAGTGATATTGCACTTATGTTTTAAACACCTTTCATATTGGTTGGGTTGAATTACACTTACTTTTACTCATTAGTTACATGTTCAATATGATTGGTGGCTTGATCCTGGTCATGTCACGCCTCCAAGCGGTGGTACTCCGCGTGTGGATTTTGGGGGTGTGACAGATTGGTATCAGAGCCATTGTTTCTCTAGAACTTGGTTTTAATTTGGGGAAAACGTTTTATTAAAACCAGACTAAACCAGTACAGTGCTCAACGATCCACAACGACGCTTCGCTCCACGTGCAAGGCTCAACACACTAGGTACTACTATTCATGTTTACTTTGCCTACTTGCTAGAATTACATAAAACTTTGCTCGTGGTATGCTTAGATTACATTGCCTACTATTCGTTATTGCTTGAGAACACTTGTGTGCTTACTCTCTTCTGTCATCGCACTATTCGCGAACGCTCTCTCTCTTATGTTACCTTTGCTATGAAGATCATGGTTGGATGCATTAACTTGACACAAGCCCAGTTGACGGCTCTCATTAACGAACAAGTTGCTGCGGCACTTGCAGCCGCACAAGCAGGAGGTATACTCTGCAGTCGTAACTCACACTAGGATCTTTAGATCCTACACTTCTAGACCAACTCTTGTGTTTAACCTTGTCCTGTTCTTATATACACAACAGGTCAACATGCTCAGCCACCTGTTTGCATTTTCAAGAATTTCATGGACTGTCGTCCAAGCACATTCAGTGGCACGGAGGGAGCAGTGGGACTCCTCCATTGGTTTGAAAAGCTCGAGTCTGTGTTTGAGATGTGTGAATGCCCTGAGGCTCACAGGGTGAAGTACGCCACTGGCACACTGGAAGGAATCGCGCTGACTTGGTGGAATGCGCAAGTTCAACTTTTAGGATTGGCAGCTGCTAACGCCACCCCTTGGAATGATTTCAAAGAGCTGATCAAGCGGGAATATTGCACACGAGATGACATCCACAAGTTAGAAGTGGAATTCTTTCATCTGAAAATGACGGGGTCGGAAATTGAGGCATATACTAAACGGTCAAACGAGTTGGCCGTTCTGTGTCCAACTATGGTGGACCCTCCTATCAAACGTATAGAGTTGTATCTCAAAGGGCTGGCACCAGTATTTCAAAGCCACGTGACATCGGCCAACCTTAATAACATCCAGGATATTCAGCGTCTTGCTCATCGCCTCACAGATCAGGCAGTGGAACAGAACAGGCTGCCTAAACGTATCAGTGCTACCGATGCTACTACTTCCGCTACTCCTAGTGACAACAAGCGGAAATGGGATGGGGATTCCAGCAAAGGTTCAGCTACAGCTCAGTCTCAGGTGCAACAGCGAAAGACTGATAACTACCAGAGCCCTGGTCAGCAATCTTCGGGCAATCAAAGACAGGGTGGATATCGGGGAAATCTCCCAAGGTGCAATACTTGCAACAAGCACCACAACGGCCAGTGCAACAAGGATCATTGTCAGCAATGCCTCAAGATGGGTCATGAGGCGAAGGATTGTAGGAGCTCACGACCAGCAAATCAGAATCAGCAACAACAACCACCTGCTCCACGAAACCAGCAGCAGCAACAGCAGCGAGGCAACAGAGGATGCTATCAATGTGGTGCTGAAGGCCACTTCAAACGTGACTGCCCCCAGTTAAACCAGAACCAGAACAACAACAATAACAACAATCAGGGTAATGGCAACAACGGGGGAAACAATAATGGCAATGATGCTAGGGGTCGTGTGTTCGTTCTGGGGCAGGGTGATGCAAGGAATGATCCTAACGTGGTTATGGGTAAGTTTCTTCTCGACGACTTTTATGTTACTGTATTGTTTGATTCGGGTGCGGATACCAGTTATGTGTCTCTAAAAGTTAATCAAATGTTAAAACGTACGCCAACACCCTTAAACACCAAACATGTCGTAGAGTTAGCCAACGGTAAAAGCTTAGAGGCCACACACGTAGTCAAAGGTTGTAACATCGTCTTAGCCGGTCGGACTTTCTCCATCGACCTCATTCCTATAGTTCTGGGTAGTTTCGACCTCGTCATCGGTATGGATTGGTTATCCCAGCAGCAAGAAGAGATCTTATGCAAGGAGAAGATCGTTCGTATTCCCCGTCCTGGTAAAGAATCCCTCGAAGTTCAAGGCGACAAGAGTGGTGCCGTGGTTGGCATCATCTCCTTTTTGAAGGCTCATAAATGTTTACGAAAGGGTCACACTGCCATTTTGGCACTTGTTACAGACGCATCAACGAAAGGGAAGAGATTAGAGGATATCCAGTTGTACGTGATTTTCCTCAAGTGTTTCCTGAAGACTTACCTGGTCTACCGCCTCACCGCCAGGTTGATTTTCAAATCGAATTAGCTCCTGGAGCAGCACCAATAGCTCGCACACCGTATCGATTAGCTCCAACCGAACTGGAAGAACTGTCTAAGCAATTGCAAGAGCTCTTGGATAAGGGCTTTATTCGTCCTAGCTCTTCGCCTTGGGGAGCTCCAGTGTTATTCGTGAAAAAGAAGGACGGTACCTTTAGGATGTGCATAGATTACCGCGAACTCAACAAGGTGACAGTGAAGAACCGCTATCCTCTGCCACGTATTGATGATTTGTTCGATCAGTTACAAGGGTCGAGCTACTACTCAAAGATAGATCTGAGGTCAGGCTACCATCAGTTGAGAGTCCGGGATGAGGACCTCTCCAAAACAGCATTCAGAACTCGTTACGGCCACTACGAGTTCCTTGTCATGCCATTCGGGTTAACAAACGCACCAGCAGTCTTCATGGACCTTATGAACAGGGTGTGCAAGCCCTACCTGGATAAATTTGTCATAGTCTTCATCGACAACATCCTAATCTATTCCAAGAGTCAGGAGGAACACGAACAGCACTTGCGACTCATTTTGGAACTTCTTCGAAAGGAACAACTGTACGCCAAGTTTTCAAAATGTGACTTCTAGCTTCATGAAGTCCACTTTTTGGGACATGTGGTAAACAAGGATGGGATTCATGTTGATCCATCCAAGGTAGATTCGATCAGGAACTGGCCTGCACCGCGTACACCAACGGAAATACGCCAATTCTTGGGTTTAGCGGGTTATTACAGACGGTTCATCAAAGACTTCTTAAAGATCGCACAGCCGCTTACATTACTGACACAGAAAGGTGTTACCTATCATTGGGGTGATACATAAGAAACGGCTTTTCAACACCTAAAGGATAGGCTATGCAGCGCACCTATTCTCTCATTGCCAGAGGGCACAGACGATTTTGTGGTCTACCGCGACGCGTTGATTCAGGGTCTTGGTTGTGTATTGATGCAAAGGGATAAAGTCATTGCTTACGCCTCGCGCCAACTTAAAGTTCACGAGCGGAACTACACTACACATGATTTAGAACTTGGAGCTGTTATTTTCGCGCTTAAGATATGGCGACACTAACTGTACGGTACCAAGTGCACTATCTACACCGATCACAGGAGCCTCGAGCATATCTTCAAGCAGAAGGAACTGAACATGCGACAACGTCGATGGGTCGAGCTGCTTAATGATTACGAATGCGCTATCAAGTACCATCCAGGCAAAGCCAATGTTGTGGCTGACGCCCTCAGTCGAAAGGACACTACGCCTAGACGCGTGCGCGTGCTACAACTTACTATTCAGTCTAGTCTTCCTGCACAGATACGAGATGCACAGGTTGAAGCATTAAAACCCGAAAACGTCAGGGCCGAAGCCCTACGCGGCTCAAGGCAACGATTAGAACAAAAGGAAGACGGCGCCTATTACGTGATAGGACGCATTTGGGTCCCACTTTATGGCAACCTACGCGAGCTTGTAATGGAAGAAGCCCATAAGTCTCGCTACTCGGTACATCCAGGTTCGGATAAAATGTACCACGATCTCAGAACTACGTACTGGTGGGCTAGCATGAAGGCCCACATAGCAACTTACGTCGGCAAGTGTTTGACCTGCGCGAGGGTCAAGACGGAATACCAGAAACCATCAGGCCTACTTCAGCAACCAAAGATACCACAATGGAAATGGGAGGAAATTTCCATGGATTTTGTTACTGGCCTGCCTAGATCCCAGCATGGGAACGATACTATTTGGGTGATCGTGGATTGACTCACAAAGTCTGCTCACTTCTTGGCTATCAAGGAAACTGACAAGTTCTCTACTTTAGCAGACATATACCTGAAAGAAGTTGTTTCGAGGCACGAAGTGCCAACCTCCATTATTTCTGATCGTGATGCACGATTTACTTCAGAACTATGGCAAGCAATGCACAAATCTTTTGGCTCACGGTTAGACATGAGCACAGCTTATCACCCTCAGAGGGATGGGCAGTCAGAGCGCACTATCCAGACTCTAGAAGACATGCTTCGGGCATGTGTTATCGATTTCAGCAACAGCTGGGAAAAACATCTCCCGTTAGTGGAGTTCTCATACAATAACAGTTACCATACCAGCATACAAGCCGCTCCATTCGAGGCATTATACGGACGTAAATGCCGATCACCTCTTTGTTGGGCAGAGGTGGGTGATAGTCAGATCACAGGTCCAGAAATGGTAGTTAATGCTACTGAACGGATTGCACAAATACGATAACGCATGGCGGCAGCTCGTGACCGTTAGAAAAGTTACGCTGATAAGCGCAGGAAACCACTCGAGTTTCAAGTTGGGGATCGAGTGCTACTCAAAGTCTCACCCTGGAAGGGTGTGGTTCATTTTGGTAAACGAGGCAAACTCAATCCGCGGTATGTCGGACCGTTCGAAATCACAGAAAGAATAGGCAAAGTGGCCTACAGACTGAACCTACCAGCAGAACTCGGTGCAGTTCATAACGTTTTCCACGTGTTGAATCTGAAGAAGTGTCTGTCAGATGAGACCCTCATAGTTCCTTTGAAGGAACTCACTATCGACGAACAGTTACATTTCGTCGAGGAACCTGTTGAAATCACGGACCGGGATGTTAAGGTCCTCAAAAACACCAGAATACCACTTGTTCGAGTTCGTTGGAACTCCCGTCGTGGCCCAGAGTTCACCAGGGAACGAGAAGACCAAATGAAACTCAAGTATCCCCAGTTATTCGGAAACAGTGCAACCACTAATGAGGCTGAAGCTACTACAGAATTTCGGGACGAAATTCCAAATCAACGGGGGGATGATGTGACACCCCAGGAAAACCAGTAAACGACACAACACAACTAGCTTCCTCAGTAACCGCATGCTAAATTTCGGGACAAAATTTCTTTCAAGTTGGGGATAATGTGACAACCCGTAACTTCAGGTTTGTCACACCCCCAAAATCCACCTGCGGAGTATCACCGCTTGGGCGCGTGACTGACCAGGATCAAGCCACCAATCATATTGAACATGCATTTAATATTAAGTAAAATAAATGAAAACCATCCATTCAATACAAAAGGTGATCAAACAAATCATCGTTTCAAAATGTAGCGGAAGCATAGTAAATAAACCAGTAGTAGTTAACAGTTTTAAGTGTCATAATAGTTTAACAGAAAAGTCACGATCCTTGTCCACAACGACCCGCTTCTCCAGTGCAAGCTCCAAGTACCTAACGATCTGCAAGGCATGTAACAGAATGATCAACAAACTAGTTGAGCGAGTTCACAGAAAGTAAATGCGTAATAGTAAGTTCGTTTGTAACAGGTGGCTCTACTGGGCCGATTGTATGTTCTATTGGTGGTGGTGTTCCACGTTACTGGTGGTGGTGTTCCACGTTACTGGTGGTGGTGTTCCACGTTACTGGTGGTGGTGTTCCACGTTACTGGTGGTGGTGTTCCACGTTACTGGTGGTGGTGTTCCACGTTACTGGTGGTGGTGTTCCACGTTACTGGTGGTGGTGTTCCACGTTGTATAACCACTAGACTACTCGTAACTATGGGTATCCTTCACAACCGAGGATAGTAAAGTGGTAGTCTAGTCATAGTGTCAATAGAGTATCTAATCAACCTTTCAATCCCACTCCCAACACCCCGGGAATCCCATGCCTTGGTAAGAGTGTGAACTCACCTTGGTTTGCTCGGTATGCTATGTTATGCACTCACAAGTAATTAATCAAATCCTATTGTATGCACGTATAACAAATCAGTTCATGTTCAAAGAATGCGCATGCAAAACTAATGTCACATTGTGCTTAATAGTCAATCTCATGTATCAATCATGTATCATGTAACAGTTAACTCATCCATACAATACACGTAGCTCATATAATTCGCGTAATTCCTACTGACATATATAGGATCATGCATCAGACAAATATGGGGGGGGTCTCCCCTGTTCAGAACTCGTATATCACATATAATCATCATACAACCTCAGACATACAATCAGTATATAAATTCGGACATGGTTGGTCATGAATTAAACTGGTCCAACATACCTTCATTAAACTCGGCCCATTTACACAACAATAAACTCGGACCACTCAACAACATTAAACTCGGACATATTTCATCACTTTAAACTCGGATCATGTGTTACACATCAAGTTCGGACCATAGGGAGCACATTATTCTCGGACCATATACAAAGCATTAAGTTCGGACCATATACAAAGCATTAAGTTCGGACCATATACAAAGCATATAAACTCGGACACTTACACATCAATTAAACTCGGTCCACTAGGGTCCATTTATACTCGGACTTGATGTAGTGAAATTAAACTCGGACTTGTAGTGTAATTAAACTCGGACCTTTTAATCACCACTATACTCGGCCCATTCAAGCATTAAGTTCGGACCACTTTAAGTATGTTTAAACTCGGACCTCTAGTCCATTGATTAAACTCGGACCTCTAGTCCATTGATTTAAACTCGGACAATCAATGTTCATTATACTCAGACAAGCAATGTGAAGATTAAACTCGGATCACATGTTAAGTCGGTCCAAGGAAATCAATAAACTCAGGCATAGTTTCACTTAGCAAACTCAGACAATCATAACATAAGAATTCCAATACAACGTCAAGAGAATCAAGCCAGTTACGTATTTCATTCAACAAACCCTAAATCAAAACATATGACGGCAGAATCATAATCAATCCACTCATGCTCAACAACAATCAAACTATATCATTATAGGAACCATCTATCAATCATATGACTAATCATTATCATCAATAGTTTAGAATCAAACCAAAATCACAACCTATCACATGAAGAACTAGGGTTTTCAAAGAACACAAGAATCAAGAAATCAATAGATAATCAAGCACAAATCATTAACAATTACCTTGAATGATTCTAGAGGAGTAGGGTGATCAAACTCGTGATGATTATCTTGGTGATGATGATGGTGATGATTGCTAGAGCCCAAGAAATGAGAGTACGTTCTTTGGTTTTGGTGAAAGTGATTAGTGAATGATTAGAGAGGGGATTAGGGTTTTAAGTATAATCAAATTCACTAATGGCTCTCTACACCCCTAACTAATATAATTTACAATAGTACACCATCTCATAACTATTTCATAATTCCACCACCAAGTTTACACATTTGACAAGTTTCACAAATGACAAACAACTATGCATAATCAAACAATCAAACATATATAATTTCATGGCAATCAATACATGATCGTGCAATAAATACGAAATAGAAATCTTGGAAATTTGAGTTGTCACATTATCCCCAACTTAAAAGAAATTTCGTCCCGAAATTTGGTACGCACTCACTGAGGAAGCTAGGTAAGTTACATCGTTTACTGGTTTTCCTGGGGTGTCACATCATCCCCCCGTTGATTTGGAATTTCGTCCCGAAATTCAGTAGTAGTAGCTTCAGCCTCAGTAGTGGATGTATTGGTTTCGAATAATTGGGGGTACTTTTCTTTCATTTGGTCTTCGCGTTCCCAGGTGTACTCTGGGCCACGTCTGGAGTTCCAACGAACTCGAACAAGAGGGATTCTCTTGTGTTTGAGGACCTTAACATCCCGGTCCGTGATTTCAACTGGTTCCTCGACGAACTGCAACCGTTCATCGATAGTGAGTTCCTTAAAAGGAATTATGAGGGTCTCATCTGACAGGCACTTCTTCAGATTCGACACGTGGAATACGTTGTGAACTGCACCGAGTTCAGCTGGTAGGTTTAGTCTGTAGGCTACTTGGCCTATTCTTTCAGTGATTTCGAACGGTCCAACCTACCGCGGATTGAGTTTGCCTCTTTTACCAAATCGAACCACACCCTTCCAGGGTGAAACTTTCAATAAAACCCGGTCCCCGACCTCAAATTCCAATGGCTTTCTACGCTTGTCCGCGTAAGCTTTCTGACGGTCGCGTGCTGCCGCCATGCGTTGTCGTATCTGCGCAATCTTTTCTGTGGCGTCGACTACAATATCTGGACCCGTAATCTGACTATCCCCCACCTCTGCCCAACAGAGAGGTGACCGGCATTTACGTCCGTACAATGCCTCGAATGGAGCGGCTTGAATGCTGGTATGGTAACTGTTATTGAATGAAAACTCCACTAAAGGGAGGTGTCTTTCCCAGCCGTTGCCGAAATCGATGACACATGCTCGAAGCATGTCTTCTAGAGTTTGGATAGTTCGCTCAGACTGCCCATCCGTCTGAGGATGATATGCTGTGCTCATGTCTAACCGTGAGCCGAAGGATTTGTGCATCGCTTGCCAAAGCTCTGACGTGAATCGTGCATCGCGACCCGAAATAATAGAGGTGGGCACTCCGTGCCTCGAAACAACTTCTTTCAAGTAGATGTCTGCTAGGGTAGAAAACTTATCCGTTTCTTTGATAGCCAAGAAGTGAGCAGACTTTGTGAGTCGATCAACGATTACCCAAATAGTGTCATTCCCACGCTGGGATCTAGGTAAGCCCGTAACGAAATCCATGGAAATTTCTTCCCATTTCCACTGCGGTATCTTGGGCTGCTGAAGTAGGCCTGCTGGTTTCTGATATTCAACCTTGACTCTCGCACAGGTTAAGCATTTTCCAACGTACGTAGCGATGTGAGCCTTCATACTAGGCCACCAATAAGTAGTGCTGATGTCGTGGTACATTTTATCCGACCCTGGATGTACCGAATAGCGAGACTTGTGAGCTTCATCCATTACAAGTTCGCGTAAACCGCCATAAAGTGGGACCCAAATACGCCCCGTTACATAGTAGGCGCCGTCTTCCTTTTGTTCCATGCGTTGCCTTGAGCCGCGTAAGGCTTCAGCTTTGACGTTTTCGGGTTTCAGTGCTTCTAACTGAGCAGCTCGTATCTGTGCAGGAAGACTGGACTGAATAGTAAGCTGTAGCGCTCGCACGCGCTTAGGTAGAGTGTCTTTCCGACTGAGGGCATCAGCCACAACATTGGCTTTGCCTGGATGGTACTTGATGGCGCATTCGTAGTCGTTCAGAAGTTCAACCCATCTCCGTTGACGCATATTCAAATCCTTTTGCTTAAGAATATGCTCGAGACTCCTGTGGTCGGTGTAAATCGTGCACTTGGTACCGTACAGGTAGTGTCGCCATATCTTAAGCGCGAAAACAACAGCTCCCAGCTCCAAATCGTGCGTCGTGTAGTTCCGTTCATGAACCTTGAGTTGCCGAGAAGCGTAGGCTATCACTTTATCCCGCTGCATCAATACACAACCAAGCCCTTGTATCGATGCGTCACAATAAACCACGAAGTCATCCGTGCCCTCTGGCAATGAGAGAATAGGTGCGCTGCAAAGCCTATCCTTTAAGTACTGAAAAGCGGTCTCTTGCATATTACCCCATCTGTAAACGACACCTTTCTGTGTTAACATAGTAAGTGGTTGCGCGATCTTGGAGAAGTCTTTAATAAATCGCCTGTAGTAACCCGCCAAACCCAAGAATTGGCGTATTTCTGTCGGTGTACGTGGTGCTGGCCAGTTTCTGATCGAATCAACCTTGGATGGATCAACATGAATCCCATCCTGGTTCACCACATGGCCTAAGAAGTGGACTTCACGAAGCCAGAAGTCGCATTTTGAAAACTTTGCGTACAATTGCTCTTTTCGAAGAAGTTCCAAGATAATACGTAAGTGCTGTTCGTGCTCCTCCTGACTCTTGGAGTAGATCAGAATGTCGTCGATGAAAACGATAACAAACTTGTCGAGATAGGGTTTGCACACCCTGTTCATAAGATCCATGAAGACTGCAGGCGCGTTCGTAAGCCCGAATGGCATAACAAGAAACTCGTAGTAACCGTAACGAGTTCTGAAAGCGGTTTTGGAGACGTCTTCATCCCGGACTCTCAGCTGATGATACCCTGACCTTAAATCAATCTTGGAATAGTAACACGACCCTTGCAACTGGTCGAATAGGTCATCTATGCGCGGAAGAGGATAACGGTTCTTCACCGTCACCTTATTGTGTTTACGGTAGTCGATGCACATTCTAATCGTACCGTCTTTCTTCTTCACAAACAACACTGGAGCTCTCCAAGGCGAAGAGCTAGGTCGGATAAATCCCTTATCCAAGATTCCTGGTAGCTGCGTCGATAGTTCTTCCGATTCTGGTGGAGTTAAGCGATACGGTGCTCGAGCTATGGGTGCTGCTCCTGGAGCGAGCTCGATTTGAAATTCGTCCTGATGATGCGGCGGTAGACCAGGTAAATCCCTGCGAGACACCTGAGGAAAGTCGCGTACAACTGAATGGTCTTCCAACTTCTTTTCTTTCGCTGATGAGTCAGTAACGAGAGCCAAAGTTGCGGTGTGGCCCTTCCGCAAACATTTCTGAGCCTTCAAGAAAGAGGTGATGCCAACCACGGCACCACTCTTGTCGCCTTGAGCTTCGAGAGGTTCTTGACCAGAACGAGGAATGCGAACAATCTTTTCTTTGTATAGGATTTCTGCTTGCTGTTGCTGCTGGCGATTCCGATGTGCAAGCCGTGGGCTCCTGAATCCTTAGCTTCTGCCGTGCTCTGGCGATCACTATTCTTATGCTGTTGTTGTGCTTGAGACCGAACGGTAGCTGAACCCTTGCTGGAATACCCCTCCCATTTCCGCTTGTTGTCACTAGGAGTAGCGGGAGTAGCAGAAGTGTTAGCGGTAGTAATAGCGCTGATACAACTAGGCAGCCTGTTCTGTTCCACTGCCTGATCCGTGAGGCGATGAGCAAGACACTGAATGTCTTGGATTTTGTCGAGGTTAGCCGATGTAGCATGGCTCTGAATCTCTGAGGCTAGACCCTTGAGGTACAATTCGATACGCTTGTTTGGAGGGTCCACCATGGTTGGACACAAGATGACCAGTTCGTTCTATCGTTTCGTATGAGCTTCAATTTCTGACCCCGTCATTTTCAAATGGTAAGGCTCCACTTCCAACTTGTGGATGTCATCACGCGTGTAGTATTCCCTTTTAATGTGTTCTTTGAATTCGTTCCAGGGGGTGGCGTTAGCAGCTGCCAACCCTAGTATCTGTACTTGCGCGTTCCACCTGGTTAGCGCGATTCCTACCAAAGTACCAGTGGCGTACTTGACCCTGCGAGCCTCAGGGCGTTCACACATGAAGTTCTTGAATGTGCCACTGAATGTGCTTGGACGACAGTCCATGATGTTCTGGAATGTGCAGAGAGGTTGATGTGCGTTCTGACCCGTTGCGCGAGAAAGATGGGTCAAGATTAAGCGCGAGAGTTGGGTCACGAGAGTAGGATCTAACGTCCTAGGATAGGTTTGGAATAGCAGGTTATACCTCCTGCTGGTGCGGCTGCAAGCGCCGCAGCGACTTGTTCGTTAATGAGAGCCGTCAACTGGGCTTGAGTCATGTCAACACGTCCAGACATGATCGAACAGTAAAGGTAGCATAGGTATGAATGGTTCGCGAGTAGTGCGATGACAGAAAAGTGTAGGCACATAGATGTTCTTAAGCAGTAACAAGTAGTGAGCAAAGTAACGTAAGCATACTACGAGCAAAGTTCTATGCAATTCTAACAAGCAGGTAATAAACACAAACCTTATTACCTAGTATGTCGAGTCTTGCACGTGGAGCGAAGCGTCGTTGTGGATCGTTGAGAGCACTGTTCTGGTTATAGTCTGGTTTTAATAAAAACGTTTTCCCATATCAAAACCAAGTTCTCTATAACCAATGGCTCTGATACCAATCTGTCACACCCCCAAAATCCACCTGCGGAGTATCACCGCTTGGGCGCGTGACTGACCAGGATCAAGCCACCAATCATATTGAACATGCATTTAATATTAAGTAAAATAAATGAAAACCATCCATTCAATACAAAAGGTGATCAAACAAATCATCGTTTCAAAATGTAGCGGAAGCATAGTAAATAAACCAGTAGTAGTTAACAGTTTTAAGTGTCATAATAGTTTAACAGAAAAGTCACGATCCTTGTCCACAACGACCCGCTTCTCCAGTGCAAGCTCCAAGTACCTAACGATCTGCAAGGCATGTAACAGAATGATCAACAAACTAGTTGAGCGAGTTCACAGAAAGTAAATGCGTAATAGTAAGTTCGTTTGTAACAGGTGGCTCTACTGGGCCGATTGTATGTTCTATTGGTGGTGGTGTTCCACGTTACTGGTGGTGGTGTTCCACGTTACTGGTGGTGGTGTTCCACGTTACTGGTGGTGGTGTTCCACGTTACTGGTGGTGGTGTTCCACGTTACTGGTGGTGGTGTTCCACGTTACTGGTGGTGGTGTTCCACGTTACTGGTGGTGGTGTTCCACGTTGTATAACCACTAGACTACTCGTAACTATGGGTATCCTTCACAACCGAGGATAGTAAAGTGGTAGTCTAGTCATAGTGTCAATAGAGTATCTAATCAACCTTTCAATCCCACTCCCAACACCCCGGGAATCCCATGCCTTGGTAAGAGTGTGAACTCACCTTGGTTTGCTCGGTATGCTATGTTATGCACTCACAAGTAATTAATCAAATCCTATTGTATGCACGTATAACAAATCAGTTCATGTTCAAAGAATGCGCATGCAAAACTAATGTCACATTGTGCTTAATAGTCAATCTCATGTATCAATCATGTATCATGTAACAGTTAACTCATCCATACAATACACGTAGCTCATATAATTCGCGTAATTCCTACTGACATATATAGGATCATGCATCAGACAAATATGGGGGGGGGGGTCTCCCCTGTTCAGAACTCGTATATCACATATAATCATCATACAACCTCAGACATACAATCAGTATATAAATTCGGACATGGTTGGTCATGAATTAAACTGGTCCAACATACCTTCATTAAACTCGGCCCATTTACACAACAATAAACTCGGACCACTCAACAACATTAAACTCGGACATATTTCATCACTTTAAACTCGGATCATGTGTTACACATCAAGTTCGGACCATAGGGAGCACATTATTCTCGGACCATATACAAAGCATTAAGTTCGGACCATATACAAAGCATTAAGTTCGGACCATATACAAAGCATATAAACTCGGACACTTACACATCAATTAAACTCGGTCCACTAGGGTCCATTTATACTCGGACTTGATGTAGTGAAATTAAACTCGGACTTGTAGTGTAATTAAACTCGGACCTTTTAATCACCACTATACTCGGCCCATTCAAGCATTAAGTTCGGACCACTTTAAGTATGTTTAAACTCGGACCTCTAGTCCATTGATTAAACTCGGACCTCTAGTCCATTGATTTAAACTCGGACAATCAATGTTCATTATACTCAGACAAGCAATGTGAAGATTAAACTCGGATCACATGTTAAGTCGGTCCAAGGAAATCAATAAACTCAGACATAGTTTCACTTAGCAAACTCAGACAATCATAACATAAGAATTCCAATACAACGTCAAGAGAATCAAGCCAGTTACGTATTTCATTCAACAAACCCTAAATCAAAACATATGACGGCAGAATCATAATCAATCCACTCATGCTCAACAACAATCAAACTATATCATTATAGGAACCATCTATCAATCATATGACTAATCATTATCATCAATAGTTTAGAATCAAACCAAAATCACAACCTATCACATGAAGAACTAGGGTTTTCAAAGAACACAAGAATCAAGAAATCAATAGATAATCAAGCACAAATCATTAACAATTACCTTGAATGATTCTAGAGGAGTAGGGTGATCAAACTCGTGATGATTATCTTGGTGATGATGATGGTGATGATTGCTAGAGCCCAAGAAATGAGAGTACGTTCTTTGGTTTTGGTGAAAGTGATTAGTGAATGATTAGAGAGGGGATTAGGGTTTTAAGTATAATCAAATTCACTAATGGCTCTCTACACCCCTAACTAATATAATTTACAATAGTACACCATCTCATAACTATTTCATAATTCCACCACCAAGTTTACACATTTGACAAGTTTCACAAATGACAAACAACTATGCATAATCAAACAATCAAACATATATAATTTCATGGCAATCAATACATGATCGTGCAATAAATACGAAATAGAAATCTTGGAAATTTGAGTTGTCACAAGGTTAATGCTTTAACTTAACACAATTAAGTTGGTCACACAATCTTTAGCATTGCATGGAACTATGCATTACTTTATGCATTATTTGACTTACATGAGAACTTTGTGCCTTGACTGTAAATTATATGTGGTGTGTGTGTTTTATGTAAAAGATGATACTTAGGGGTGTTTAGTGTTAATAATGAAAAATAAAACAAAACCTCTCAACCCTAATCATTCTCACCAATTCCAATCATACGGCAGTTGCAAGTTCTCTAATCATTTAGGGTTTCACTGTCACACCCCTCCAAGGCCCCACCCCGCCTTGGAGGCATGACATGCCCAGGATCATAGCCACCAATCATATTGAACAACGTATTTAAGTAAATAAAACCAACCACAATACAATTGGTGTCAAAACATAGTTTGAGTTTACAGCGGAAGCAAAACATAAGTTTAATATAAGTTTTCCCACAACGACCACGCCTCCCAGTGCAAGCTCCTTAAGCTAGGGACCTAATGACCTGCAAGGCATGTAACAACGAGTCAACAACAAAGTTGAGTGAATTCACGGTTGGTTCGCTGGCTTACTAGCCCGTATCGCGGTCTCCCAGACATGTGTGCGAAGGATACTACATCGCGGCCCTACAGGCAGGTGTGCGAAGCTTAGTGGAGTGGCATCCTACCTCTGGAGGATGGCCGTGCCTTGTAGAAAGTTCGTGAACTCACCTTTGCTTTTGCTTTGCTTGGTTTGCTTATCTTCTTTGATTGTAAGGGTAGAGTTTAGTCTACTAATAAGCCTAATAACCTAATTTAAACAATGATGCACACGAACGGGGTTAGTAACTAATACAGCAGTTACGACAATTCATGAGATTAAACCCTCACAACGATTAACAAAGTGCAATACTTAACAATTCAACGGATTCACAACGAATAACAGAGCATAGTCTGAATTCGAACAACACTCAAATATTCAAGTCGAAATCACGACGAATCAATAAAGTATCAGCTCAATTTGAGCAGCACTTAATCATATGTTGGATAGTTTCAATCGATCGGACGTTAAATCGTAATAGCGATCGAATTAATACCCTGAATCGTAGCAGCACTTCGTGATTGTGTGTGTTTTTGGAGTGTTTCTGCTATAACTTCGACGTACACAGAGAGTTTGTGTGTCGTTGTAATTTCCTCAGGCAAGTCCCAAGGCCTGCTATTTATAGCCGAATTTTGGTCTTGCTTACGGACCGTATGCTATATCCCTTACGGTCCGTAAGGGACACCTATAATTCTTTGGCTTGCCCTCCATGAGACTAGCTTTGATGAGTCAATAGTTTTGACCAATCAGATTTCTAAAACGAGTTATGTAGATATTCATCAAGTAGGAAATACCCCCCCTGAGTTTTAGGGGCCCTGATCCTAATTCTGATTGTTCTGAAAATCTTAGGGTTTCTGCAGAATCACTTGGGTTTCTCAACTTGGGTTTCCAATTAGACTAATTATTATATATATACAATTTGCGTCGCTTCTTGTAAACAGTATACAAACTGCACAAATTTACGTTGTTATTTACAGTAATGCCACAATCCACATGCCATGTATCACGTTTGCACTTGTCCACATTTCAAGTCATTTTTTCTACAGCGGAGTCCACGTTTCGAGTCATTTTTACAGCGGAAATTGCAGGTCTAAACCTCAGATACACGGCCGCGCGATGGTTTCCAGCCAAGAACGGATGGCCGATCTGAACATCCGTACACCGATCTGAACGTCGGGCGAACATCATTTCTGAGACGCAGACCGAAGGAGGGGGACTCGATTTTGTGGCAAAATTTTGACAGATCTGTTAATGAATGACGTCCGGTAATGGTGACGGCCGGCGGGTGGTGATGCTGGTGGCGGTTAGGTCACAAACACACACATCTCGATCTATCTCTCTGTATATATATGAATATGTAGTTGTATGCAAGTGTTTGACTGTTTGTGGAGATGAATGTGAGACTTACGTTGTAAAGTGTGTGCATTTCACACAATAATTATAGGTAATTTGCTGTTGTGGAAGAATCTACGTGTAGGATCGAATGCTGACCCAAACGAGTCGTTCAGAGGTTAACTCTTGCGTTTCAGATGCGGAATAATAAGAAATGCAAGTAGATATAGCTTGTTCTTCCTCCTAACTGCTTGTTTTACTGATTTTGAAATGATTTACAGCTCGATCTTCACACCGGCAAAGCTTCGGCGAGCAATACAAAGACTTACCTCTAAGGATCGCTCTTACTCACCTATATATAGACCTCTGGGACCGCTCATGTGACACTTGTCCATATGAGCGATCCAGACTTGTTCACATAAGCGGCCCACATGTGCCAAATAAGCGACCCAAGCCTCTAAAGACCCTATGAGCGATCCATGCTCCTAAAACCTATACAGACTCCTGTTTTCTCGTAAAACATGCCCTATGCTATACAATACAATGCAAGACCTGATCCTAGACACCTAGACGGAATCAACAGATGTAGTGCACCAACAGACTCCCCCTCAGATGTTGATGGAGTCGACTATCGAGCACCGTCTTCACATCTTTAATCTTGATCAGTCTCTGGGCTTTCTTTTTCTCTCTATTTTCAGACTCCCCCTCTCGATTTATTGGCATTCTTTTTGTTCTTCAGAAACATCTTCAGGATCAATGCCTGGCTATAAAACTCTCTAATTCTCTTGATCAGATCTCTTGATTCCTTAAGTTCATCAGCATCAACAGTTGACATGATCTTTAGAATCATAATCTGATCTTCACAAGCTTTCAGAATCTATCAATCTGACTCTAACAGAAATCTTCAGAATTGATTTCCAGGATCGAAACTTGGCTACCTGCACAATCTCAACCTAGAAATAACTTTCTTTCACTAACATTTCAAATCACTATACACTAACATATAACTCTCCTCAAAACAATTTATGATGAACCACTTAAAGAAGGTTATATTTAACAAAAACAGTTTGATTTACATAAATGCTCCCCATCAAATTCAGCTCATCATGTTTAGCACTCGGAATTTTGAAAATCAGTTTTTCAACATCAGTTGTCGAAAATCTTTTTTACTTTTTCAAAATTTATGCTAAAACACACACAAAATCTTTTTGGATTTTCTGAGAAATATTTTCTGACACCACATGAAAATACAAACATATAGAAATGTAATATTTACAATCAATATTTTTGTGACTTTGTGCAAGAGGATCATATCAGTTTATGAGACAAATCACCAACACCGTTAAGCTTGATTTCATTTTAAGCTTTAAACAATTTACCTAGATTGTTAGTATGTTTGTCCTCTTAAATTCTCAACACAAATTTCAATCGATTCGAGATACGATATTAATGTTTTAGAGACTTAAACTTAATTGTGTATCACTCCACTTGAATATACTCCCGTATCCAGATCCCAAATATTCAGTCTTACAGGTGAGTATACCACAGCTGATATCTGTAAAGGGGTTAGATGCGAAACCGTGAGAGCTCAGGTCAGAACTTCCGTTCAGCAGAGAGATGACGGCTCGACTTTTGGTGGGTCCCCTTTAGAGGATCTTTTGCATTTCAACAGCAGCGACTATCAATTTTATTGTTTCATCAGCATGCTGAGGGCGAAGCTTATGTTTCAAAGCTTTAGCAAAAAGTATTATCCGGGGACTAGGTCAGAACTTCCATTCAGCAGAAGTCCCGGGATAATACCCCAGATATCACTGAGTATAAAGACCTAGTATCTCAAAATACGGGACCTTTCAAACAAGATTTCGGGGGTTACCCATATATTCAAGAATAGTTACCCACGAATTAAGCAAGTTTGATTTAGGTTTATATCTCGTTTCAATTTACTAATTGTGTGAAAATCTACTGACACATCCGCAGTAAGATTGTTTAACACTTTTTAACTTTTCAATTCTTTAGCGTGTCGTGATAGTCCACTGATGTACTATCATTTCCTCTTTTTTCGCAACAAAAACTCATTTTTGAATTTTATCATGTTTTTGGCATTTCAAATTTTCAAATGTTTTTGGATTTTCTGTGAAATTTCCCTACTCCCCCTAAAATTCAAACACATTTTAAAGAAAATTTGAAAACTTCTAGATTCTTGACCTACTAGAAACATAAAAACAAACTGTACAGAAACTTGACAACTGACACTGAATCACATCAAAACGCCATTCACTATGCATAAACAATCTGAACTCCCCCTTTCACAAATCATTTTCTCATTTAGATTTCAAAACACTTAAGTTTGTTTTAATCAAAATGATTTTTCCGGAAAATGATTTTGTGTTGATAACAACCACTTGTAGGTTTATCAATTTTAAGAACGTGGATGTGGTTCATCATCTTGTCTATCTTTTGCCATAGATAGTAAATCAAGTACAATTTAATGTCCCTGATTTACCATTTGCATCTTAGATTCTTCTGTACCACTTGTAAATGTAAACATCTCAAACCATAACCACTAATATCACTTGTAATATCAAGGTTACCACTTGTAGGAATGTTACGTCTACATCACCATTTTACCAATCAGAATGTCGATTCCTGCTTCGCACTTACCGACCTGGAAGCTCCGGCATAGTCCTTCAACCTACAAACATCCAAACATATCAAAATTTTACAAACAAACTTCTCAAATACTAGAAAGATGCCGATTCCTGATCCACGATATAAACTTGGGATCTCCGGCATAGTCCTTCAACTATTATGGGAAACAAACTTCCCTCCAAGTCTTCTCAGACTTGAGGGCTTTCAACTCTTCAACTATAGGGTTGTATGTCGCCTTTTTAGTTGTGTAAAAATCTTTTACCCCTTTAGCTCTCCCACTCAACATTTTCCCAAATATTTTCTTAACATTTCCGTTGAATATTTTCTCGACATCAAATTCTTTTTCATCATCATAAAATTGATTTGAAATTTCAATTTTACCAATTTTCTTTTTAACTTCCTCAAACTTCAGTGATGGAAAACCATCATCATTCACTGAAATTTTCTTCACAACTTGTGGCTCTTCTGGCTTTGTGGAACCAGATTCATCGCCGACTTTTTCTTCTACCTTTTTTGCAACCCACACTTGGTTGTCTTTTCCTTTTCTTTGGTAAAAATGTTTCTTTGAACATTCCCCAACCTCATTTTTCGAATTTTCAAAAATTTTAGATTTTTCAACAACTTTTTCTTTCAACTTCTGAGAAGCTCCCTGTTTTGCTTTGATATCTTTCGGACAATCCGATGCAATGTGACTGGTTTTATTGCATTTAAAACAGGTTTGAATATTTCTCGGATGAAATACTCCAGTTCCATTCCTTCTCCTCTCAGCAAGAAACTCTTTGTTAGACTGTCTCCAAAATGGTTTCTGCTGTTCATCTTCCGAGCTTCCACCTGATACAAATTCAGTGTTTGTTTTAGAATTTTTCTCATTTTTGTGATTTTCCGGTGGAACGAAACCTAAACCTTTCTTTTTGTAGCTACGATTTTGGTTAAGTTTCTTTGAAAAACCAGAACCAGAATTGTAACCTTTTTTCTTGTTTAGACGTTGTTGAACTCTAGAAGTATATTTTTTAGGTTTATCAAAACTTTTAATTCAGGAATATTAATCTCTATTAGTTTAAAAGTTTTGTTGATTAATTCCGTTTTGATACTCATTATCGGAAACTCTTTGTTGTAATATAATTTGTCAGAACCATTCAAAGTATACACAACTTCGAATGTTTCATCATTCAAATCTACCTTTGATAACAAAAATTCTTTACTATAAGACCGTTTAACCGACGAATTTTGACTGTTGACTGACGACTTTGGCTTTTCAGACTCAGATTTCGACTCTGTCTCCTCATCAGTATCCAACACCTGATCGACCACCTTTTTGATTAATTCAGACTCATGATCAGTATCGGATGAGGTAAACGTCACATCAATGTTTTCTGGTAAGACTTCAGTTGTGTCGGTTTTAAGCTTTATATTGACTGCTTTTGCAAGTTGCTCCTCATTTGGTTTCCTAGGTGAATACCCATCCCAAATTGGAGGCGGACACTTGTTATAGCTAACAGTTGGTTTCTTACCACAGTCTTTCTTTTCTTTCGGCTTCTCGTCTTGAAAAGCTTCCATACCTGCAACAGTTGGATAAACACGATCAATAAGATAATTAGAGGTAGAATAACTCAACAATAACCTCCTAATTCTCTCATTTTCAATCTTTGCAGTTTCCAACTCTTGCTTCCATTTGGCACTCTCTTCAATGTAAAAATTTATAGCTTTTTGCTTCGACATTAAAGTTGCATTCATCATTGTCAGCGCCTGTTCTCTTTCTGAGTTTGTTGTTTGGAGACCAGTTACTGTTTTGTTCAACACGTCGTACGATTCCTTCACATAATTGAGATTGAACAATAACTGCTCTTTCTTTTTCTCGTACTCAGCTATGATGTCACCTTTTGCTGCACATTCTTTGCAGGCTTCCAAACACTTCTCACATGGCTTGATGACTTCAACAATTTTTTCAACTTCGACTGTTTTTACAACTTCAATCACTTTCTCTACTTCTTTCTCTACCTTGATAACCTTCTCATCAACACTTTCAACATTCTGAACATCACCTTCAGATTCAGATTGTTGTTCTTTTGCAGCTTGTTTTTCCTTCAGTTTCTTCATTCTTTCTGCAAAATAAAAATGAAAATTTTCAGGAGACAAATGAAATTTTGCAATATTTATGTGTTTCTCTTTCTCATCATCACTGGTGCTGTTATTAGGTGATTTATCAAAGTGTACAGATTTATCAGAATCATCATCTGATATATCAGAATCAGACGGTGTTTTGTCAAAAACAACTTCCTTTTCTGGAACATTTTCATTTTGCTCAAGTTCATCTAAACTCTGTATGCTATCATCTGAGCTATCTGAAACATCTCCAGAGTGTTCTGAAAGTTTATCAGTACTGTCTGAACTTTCATCAGATGACACAGACTTTTCATCTTCACTTTTCACATTCTCTCTGATAGATCTCATCCAAGTAGCAAACAAATTTGGTTCACGGACAATTTTGGCAATGAAGGCTTTGAACTCTCCCTTCTTATCCACAAACATATCCCAACTGAAACCTTCAGGTAGTTTCTCATCATCTTGATCGATAATGCGTGCTTCTGTGGCTTCAGGTGATATGTAATCACTCCAGCTGAAATCTACCAAACATGCTCTCTTAGGATCTTCAATCTTTCTCCCATGAGCAGTCTGAGGTTCTTGGGATTGTCCAACTTGCTGATAGATAGCTTTGCGATAATAATCATCTTTCCCGAATGGATTCTGTGCTCCGCTAGCTTCTCTTCCTTTGCACTCCCGCTTGAAATGGCCTTTTTCCCTGCATCGAAAACAAGTAACTTTAGATTTATCAAAACCTAAAGTTGAAACATGAGCATCTAAAAAGTTATTTCTCCCGGTAATGGTTTTGAATTTCTCAGCCCGACGAAGAACACTTGCAAGACACCATTTGATATCCATAAGTTCCATTTCCTCAGCGTCTATTTGATCGTAATCCTCTTTAGTGAGCATAGGATTTCCGATCCGACCAGCCACTAGACCTTCATAGGATAACAGAACTGAACCCAGAAGTGCCATATGATCTTTCGCAGTGTCTTTAGAAAAGCTTTGACCTTCTGGTAGGTTGAGAGCTATGTTGCATTGAATCACATATCCGTTTCCAGTTTTTGTACTTTGAGATTGAAAACTTGTGTTAGTCTCTTTCGGATTCACACTTGGAAACGATGAAAACCCGCTGCTACTCTTGTTTGAGCCCTGATCAGCTTTCTCAGATGAATCACCAGCACTGAAGGCGGTTTGAATTTTCGGACTTCTTTCAGATTCAGTAGCTGGAATACTACCCCTGTAATACATCTTCACGTCCTGTTGACCACTCGGACTGTTCATTCTAGCGATCTTTTGCTGCTCAAGATCCTGACTCTCAATTTTCTCAATAAACTGTGAAATTGTCAGCCCATCATACACACCAGTATTCTTTAAGATCATCAAATACGTTCCCCACTCTTTCTGAGGTAACGCATCCGCCAACTTATCCACCCATTCCTCTCGACCTTTTTCAACTCCTAACATCGATAACGATCGCACCAGGTGACAATATCTTTCAATCAATTTCTTAGTATCCTCTCCTGGCAAACTACTAAACAGATCGAACTCTCTCTTTAATAAAGCTTTCTTGCTTTTAATCATGTTTTCGCTTCCCTCAAACTTAACTTTTAATGCATCCCAAATCGACTTAGCAGTTTTATCGTGTTGTAGCAAAATGAAGATATCTTCTTTAATAGCCTGCTGCAACAAACTGATCATCATTTTCTCGGCTCTATACATTGCTCGTTCTTGCTCAGTAAACTCGGATATCTCTTTAATAACTTGCAACTCTGTTCTAGGTAATGTGTACTTCTTCAATATGCACTCCCATGATCTAAGATAATTTGCTTGACACCCATAATACTCCTCAATGCTCATCAATCTAGGGGGCTTTTGAGTTGTTCTTGTCTCATTTTCTAAGTTCATTGCTTGAGCAATTGCGGCTGGAGTAGTCGACGTTGCAAATGCGTTGTAAAATTCGGAATTCATGTTGACTTAACACTTTTTCAAGACAAATGACAAACGAGCGATTCAAACACTGAACAAATAAGCGATCCCAGATAATAACCAAATGAACGATCTTGATATGTCCTTTGGAGCGAACTAACAATCTCCTTTGAAGCGATCCAGAAAATATCTTTGGAGCGATCCTAAAGTTTACACTCGAGCGGTCCAGAAATAGAATTTCGAGCGGTCTAGAAACTAAATTGATCACTCGAGCGGTCTCAAAAGTTGTTCTAAAAGCAATCCAGAAGCAAATTTACGAGCGGTCCAGCTAAAATGTGAACGAATGAGCGGTCCAAACAGTGACCTAAGGGCGATTCACAATGACGTCACTTCGAGCGGTCCACATTCCGAACATGTTTTGATCTGTTTTTAAGCTGAATTTCGGTCTGAAACTTCCAAGGGTTTGTCTAAGTATGATGTTACACAGTCTGTGAGCTTTTGAACGAAATTCAACCGTGAAATCTCCTAGAAATATGAAAAGAAGGTGTAGAAACAAGAAGAAACAATGAAATCCGGCTATAATCTGCAGAAAACCTCCTCCCAAGCTCTGATACCACTTGTAGGATCGAATGCTGACCCAAACGAGTCGTTCAGAGGTTAACTCTTGCGTTTCAGATGCGGAATAATAAGAAATGCAAGTAGATATAGCTTGTTCTTCCTCCTAACTGCTTGTTTTACTGATTTTGAAATGATTTACAGCTCGATCTTCACACCGGAAAAGCTTCGGCGTGAAATACAAAGACTTACCTCTAAGGATCGCTCTTACTCACCTATATATAGACCTCTGGGACCGCTCATGTGACACTTGTCCATATGAGCGATCCAGACTTGTTCACATAAGCGGCCCACATGTGCCAAATAAGCGACCCAAGCCTCTAAAGACCCTATGAGCGATCCATGCTCCTAAAACCTATACAGACTCCTGTTTTCTCGTAAAACGTGCCCTATGCTATACAATACAATGCAAGACCTGATCCTAGACACCTAGACGGAATCAACAGATGTAGTGCACCAACACTATGTTTGATAGATGGGATAAAAGTAGTGAAATGGTAGGAGAAATCGTGTATATACTTGCTGTGTGTTTATAAAAAAGGTTCAAAACAAATTTAGATCCAACGAAAACATATTTCTCATCATAAGAATCACTTGAACAGAATTATCTAAAACATATGTAGTAAAAAATAGTTTTTTTGTATTGTAAGTTGTAGCAAATGTGAAAAAGCAAACCAATATCGTTTGAAAAACATCGAGTTGACGATGACGACGAAACTGTCGCTGCGAATAAAATTCTGTTTCAATTGCCGTTTAATTAGTTTTAACATTCGGAAACGTGGCGAAATCCTTAGCGCAATGCGCTGGGACAAAAACCTAGTTAAAATAATAAATAGGACTTTTAGTGAGAGTTGCTACATTCTCTCCTCCTTATAGAAATCTCGTCCTCGAGATTTATTCGAATAAGTAAGGATACCAGTACTAATATTTTATGCTCGAGAAACTTAACCTTTCTTCTATCTAAAGTGGTTTTTCAACAAATCTTTAAATTTTTCATTCACTTATATGTTTTGAAGAGGTACTACCAGCTATTCGTTAGATAGATATTTCTTAAAGTTGGATATATGAAATACTTAAGGAAGACTTAATCCTTAGCTGTAACACTTAAAATGAATATTATAGAACACAGTAAAGTATTGAGTCTGGCACTTGGAGCGAAGCATCGTTGCGGATTACTGTACAGGTTATAGTCTGGTTTTATCCAAAAACTTTCCCCTTTTTAAAACCAAGTTCACTATAACCAATGGCTCTGATACCACTCTGTCACACCCCTCCAAGGCCCCACCCCGCCTTGGAGGCGTGACATGCCCAGGATCATAGCCACCAATCATATCAACGTATTTAAGTAAATAAAACCAACCACAATACAATTGGTGTCAAAACATAGTTTGAGTTTACAGCGGAAGCAAAACATAAGTTTAATATAAGTTTTCCCACAACGACCACGCCTCCCAGTGCAAGCTCCTTAAGCTAGGGACCTAATGACCTGCAAGGCATGTAACAACGAGTCAACAACAAAGTTGAGTAAATTCACGGTTGGTTCGCTGGCTTACTAGCCCGTATCGCGGTCTCCCAGACATGTGTGCGAAGGATACTACATCGCGGCCCTACAGGCAGGTGTGCGAAGCTTAGTGGAGTGGCATCCTACCTCTAGAGGATGGCCGTGCCTTGTAGAAAGTTCGTGAACTCACCTTTGCTTTTGCTTTGCTTGGTTTGCTTATCTTCTTTGATTGTAAGGGTAGAGTTTAGTCTACTAATAAGCCTAATAACCTAATTTAAACAATGATGCACACGAACGGGGTTAGTAACTAATACAGCAGTTATGACAATTCACGAGATTAAACCCTCACAACGATTAACAAAGTGCAATACTTAACAATTCAACGGATTCACAACGAATAACAGAGCATAGTCTGAATTCGAACAACACTCAAATATTCAAGTCGAAATCACGACGAATCAATAAAGTATCAGCTCAATTTGAGCAGCACTTAATCATACGTTGGATAGTTTCAATCGATCGGACGTTGAATCGTAATAGCGATCGAATTAATACACTGAATCGTAGCAGCACTTCGTGATTGTGTGTGTTTTTGGAGTGTTTCTGCTATAACTTCGACGTACACAGAGAGTTTGTGCGTCATTGTAATTTTCTCAGGCAAGTCCCAAGGCCTGCTATTTATAGCCGAATTTTGGTCTTGCTTACGGACCGTATGCTATATCCTTACGGTCCGTAAGGGACACCTATAATTCTTTGGCTTGCCCTCCACGGGACTAGCTTTGATGAGTCAATAGTTTTGACCAATCAGATTTCTACAACGAGTTATGTAGATAATCATCAAGTAGGAAATACCCCCCCTGAGTTTTCGGGGCCCTGATCCTAATTCTGATTGTTCTGAAAATCTTAGGGTTTCTGCAGAATCACTTGGGTTTCTCAACTTGGGTTTCCAATTAGACTAATTAAAATAATAAATAGGACTTTTAGTGAGAGTTGCTACATTCACCAACCTCTAAACTCATGATCTTTGATCTCTCAATCTTTCCAGAGCAAACCCCACGTCAAATCTAAGGTAATGTTTACATCATACGTTGTTATTCTTATTCAATTGATCTCATGCAAACCCTAGTTCTCCAAACAATGATTTTGTGATTAGTTGATCTTTTAGATTGTTTGTAAGATGATTTGTAATGGTCTGATGATTTGCCTGTGATTAGGATCAATCCACATGCTAGAATAGTTAAACTTTTGGTTGATTCGTATGGAAGAATAGGGTTTTGATCGTACTGATTTATTGTAACTGTTGCATCAGAAACTATAATTTGGCTTCGTTGATTCGGTGTGTTGTTGTTTGGAGTTAACAGTCCGGGCATTGTGAGGTCACAAAGTCCGATGAATGTGATTATGAGAGTCAGGGTTTTAAACCTTATATGGAGTCCGAGTTTTGCCATGCAAGGTCCGAGTTTTGTTGGTAATGTTTGGTCCGAGTTTTGTGATGAGGTTTGGTCCGAGTTTTGTGATGATGTGTGGTCCGAGTTTTTGTGTGATGTTTGGTCCGAATTTTAGTTGATTCCTTGAGTCCGAGTTTTGTAAACGAAACACATGGTCTGAGTTCTTGATTGTTATAAGGTCCGAGTTTCACTAAAGATGTATGGTCCGAGCTTTTTGATTGATATGAGGTCCGAGTTTCACCTAGAGGGTGTTTGGTCCGAGTTTTGTTGACTGTTTGGTCAGAGTTCTTGTTATGTGTGTGTGTAGTCCGAGTTTGATGTAAAAATAAGTGCCGAGTATTGTAAACACAAGTATTAGAGCGTAATGATAACACTAGGGATCCGAGTTTACTTATAATGCTAAGTTCAAAACCCTGTATGAGGAACACCTTGCATACCACTGTGTGTTACTGTATGTTACTATATGTATGTGCAATCTATGTCATGTCAATCTGTAAACAATTATCACACGGAACACAGTTGTTTGGACACCAAGGAATTGTAAACCTTATTTGAACGTAAACACTTACATTGAGTTATGTGCAATGTACCTTAGGTCGCGTGTAACGGACCTAACCATTAATTAACACTAGAAGCACAATAACAAACCGAGCAAACCAAGGTGAGTTCACACTCTTACTAAGGCATGGGATTCCCGGGGTAGGGAATAGGTTTGACTGATTGATTGTACTTACATGGTTACGAGAATTACGTACTACTGACCTCTTTTGGGAAAGGTCACTTATCGATACTGCTAGACTAGTAATACATGGGGAAGCCCCATTACTCTTCGCACACATGCCTGTAATGGCCGCGATACTGATACTGATCTTCGCACACATGCCTGTAATGGCCGCGATACTGATACTGATCTTCGCACACATGCCTGGAATGGCCGCGATACTGATACTAAACTTCGCAAACATGCCTGGAGGGCCGCGATGTAATTATAAACGATACATGGGTTACTAAACAAACAAACGTTTTACTAAATGAACACTATTACTAAACTACCCACTGGGAACTCGCTCAACTAGTTGTTGACTCTCTGTTACATGCCTTGCAGGTCGTTAGGTATACATGGAGCTTGCACTGGGAGGCGCGGTCGTTGTGGACAAGGATCGTTAATGCTTTGATTATACATTTTGACATTACATATTCATACTTATGTTGGGTTTATTTGTATGCTTCCGCTAAACAGTGATATTGCACTTATGTTTTAAACACCTTTCATATTGGTTGGGTTGAATTACACTTACTTTTACTCATTAGTTACATGTTCAATATGATTGGTGGCTTGATCCTGGTCATGTCACGCCTCCAAGCGGTGGTACCCCACGTGTGGATTTTGGGGGTGTGACAACTTGGAACTAGGTGCGGTGGTATTCTCCTTGAAGATCTGGCGACACTATATGTATGGTACTCGATGTACAATCTTCACATATCACAAAAGTCTACAACACATACTTGATCAGAAAGAACTGAACATGCGCCAGCGGCGATGGGTCGAGCTGCTAAATGATTACGATTGTGAAATTAAGTACCATCCTGGAAAGGCAAACGTTGTAGCAGACGCATTAAGTCGAAAAGAAAGGGATAAGACGCTAAGGGTTCAAGCATTGGAAATGACGATTCGAACGAACCTCACAGCACGTATTCGTGACGCCCAACAAGAAGCCCTTAAAATGGAAAACCGTAAAGCTGAATACTGTGACAACTCGAGTTCCCGAGATTCCACTTTCGCATTTATTGCACGTTAACTGTTTGTTTAGTTGCTTACTTATACAATTTGTTTGCTTTGTATCTGTATACGTTTTGATTTGATAAAGTTTTACGAATGATTTGTCAAATACATGAACTTGGTGATGAAACTGTAAATTGTATGTCTTGTGCATGTATTATGTAATAGATAATACTTAAGGGTGTTTAGTGTTAATAGTGAAAATAAAACAACACCCTTAACCCTAATCATTCTCACAATCATCATACGTACTTCAACATTCCTCTACAATTCTCTCGACAATCATCTTCTTGGCACAAGCTCTTCATCACTTTTGATCTCCCTCTCCATCAAGAATCAATCTAAGGTAAACGTTTAATGGTTTCTTGTTGTTAATCCTTGATTATGTGATTCATGCAAAACCCTAGTTCTACATATAATGGCTCTGTGTTGTTTGGTCAATTCTGATTATCGTGAAATGGGTTATGATTAGTTGTGTAATCAAATGCTTGACAATGAGATGCTTGTAAGATAGAGATGTTTGATTTCTGATTAGATTACTGCATTTTTGAATGTATGAAATTAGGGTTCTTGATCGTGTAAAACGTAACTGTTACATTGCATATGAATGTTCGCATGAATGATATGTATGAAGTCCGAACTTTTGAATGATGTGCATAGTCTGAACTTTATACACATGATGAGTCCGAGTTTTATTGGTGTAGTGCATGTCCGAATATTGTAATCTTAATATAAGGGTCCGAACTTCTGATCTAGTATATAAGGGACCGAACTTTTGATCTAGTAATGGACACTAGGTCCGACTTTTGTAATAAGGACCCTAGGTCCGACTTTTGTAACAAGGACACTAGGTCCGACTTTTTATAAAGGACACAAGGTCCGAGTTTTGTGAGGTGAACATGTCCGAGCTTTATATATCACACATGGTCCGAACTATATAAATCACACAAAGTCCAAACTATATAAATCCCACAAGGTCCGAACTTGTAAAGGGGTCTTTGTCCGAGTTTTGCTTATATACACATGGTCCGAACTCTTAAGTGAATTGCCTTGTCCGAACTTTTAAGTGATATGCCCTTGTCCGAATCTTATGTTATGTATGGTCTGAGTTTTTGTTGTCTGTTAAGTTGTTAAGTGGTTAACTCTATTAGTTTGTTAATTATGTATAGCCTACTAATACTGGAGGGCATGTTGTTTCTGTCAAGCATGTTAACTGAGTTAACTCTGTCATATATGATAATCCAGTTAAGCTTATTAACTCGATTAAGTGTATTATTGGATAAAGATATTAGAACAAACTGTGAAAGAGTCTGATGTGAAGTATGAATGACATGAAATTGATTAACTGCTTATACGATACATGAGATTAACTGTCAAGCACTTTGTGACATAGATTGTATGTGAAACTTGACCAACATGAACTGACTGTGTGTAAATGCATTACCTTAGGCCTTGATTGATTGATTGATTGTTTGCGAGCACATAGTTTAGCATACCGAGCAAACCAAGGTGAGTTCACACTCTTACCAAGGTATGGGATTCCCGGGGTTTGGGAATGGGATTGAAGGAATGGGATTGTACTTACACTGTTACTAGACTGTCTACCATCGTCCTCGGATGCGCAGGACACATACGTAAAACCTACGTATACTTGTACTCATCACTGTCCTCAGGTTGCGAAGGGCACTTATGTAAAACCTACGTAAACTTATACTTGCTACTGCCTCGGGTTGTGTCAGGCACTTACGTAAAACCTACGTAAACCCCCGCGTACCCCTGTCCTCGGTTGTGAAGGACACTTACGTAAAACCTACGTAAACTTTGTACGTACTACTATTCTCGGTAAGAAGAACACTTATGGTTACAAATAGTCTAGTGTATATGCAATTATGGGAAGCCCCCACCAATAGAACATACTATCGGCCTAGTAGAGCCACATGTTACGAAACGAACTTACTATTACGAACTTACTTACTGTGAACTCGCTCAACTAGTTGTTGACTCTCTGTTACATGCCTTGCAGGTCGTTAGGTTTACATGGAGCTTGCACTGGGAGGCGCGGTCGTTGTGGACAAGGATCGTGAAAGCTTGATTTAAACATTATGACATTACATACTTTATTTATGATTGGATTTTTACTCATACGCTTCCGCTAAACTTTGTTATTACACTTATGTTTTGAACACCTTTCATATGGATTGGTTTGGTTAAATGACATTTACTTTTACTATATACATTGTTCTATATGATTGGTGGCTTGATCCTGGTCAGTCACGCTCCCAAGCGGTGATACTCCGCGTGTGGATTTTGGGGGTGTGACAAATACCTTCGGGGTGCATTGAAATACATGGTGCCAAATGAAGAGGGAGCCTTATACTTTAAGAAGCGTATTTGGGTTCCGCTCTATGGCGGTATTTGAGAAGTCATCCTTGATGAAGCGCATAAATCGAAATACTCGATCCATCCAGGATCGGACAAGATGTATCAAGACTTAAAAGAATACTATTGGGGCCGAGACTTAAAAGCGATGTTGTTGTTTACGTAGGAAAGTTCCTAACCTGTGCTAAGGTTAAGGCCGAATATCATAAACCGTCTGGCCTACTACAACAACCAGAGATACCCATGTGGAAGTGGGAACAAATCTCGATGGATTTCATAACAAAATTACCCAAGACCCCTAGAGGGCACGATATGATATGGGTGATAGTCGATTGGCTAACGAAGTCAACGCATTTCCTACCAATCCAAGAGAAGGATAGCACTGGAAAGCTTGCTGAGATATACCTAAAAGAAATTGTGACACGTCATGGAGTGCCTATCTTAATTATTTCAGACAGAGATGTATGCTCTGTCTCAAGAATCTGGCGATCCTTTCAGGAAGCTTTTGGATCCCACTTAGATCTGAGCATGGCATTCCATCCACAAACAGATGGCCAGAGCGAGCGGACTATTCAAACATTAGAAGATATGCTTCGCACATGTGTTATGGACCTAGGCGGCAGTTGGGATACTCACCTACCTTTGGTTGAGTTTTCCTACAATAACAGTTATCATACAAGTATAAAAGCCACACCGTTCGAAGCTCTGTATGGCCGCAAGTGCCGATCGCCTTTATGCTGGGCAGACGCCGGAGATAAACGCATGGTTGGTCCTGAATTGGTACAAGAGACAACCGACAAGATTACGCAGATCCAAGAACGCATTAAGGCAGCTCGAGATTGACAAAAGAGCTACGCTGATCGAAGACGAAAACCATTAGAATTCAAAGTGGGAGACAAAGTTTTGCTAAAAGTCTCACCCTGGAAGGGCATAGTGCGATTCGAAAAACGTGGGAAGCTGAATCCCCGATACATCGGACCATTCAGGATCTTAGAAAAAATTGGTACTGTGGCGTATAAGTTGGAATTACCGGAAGAACTTAATGGAGTACATGATACGTTCCATGTATCCAACCTCAAGAAGAGTCCAACACAAGAAAAGGTGATCATCCCTGCGGATGAAGTGCATATTAACGACACCCTCCGATTTGCAGAACGACCCGTTGAGGTTACAGACTGGAAAGTCAACAAGACCAGAAGGAGCAGTGTCAAACTTGTCAAAGTACGTTGGAACTCTAAGCACATACCCGAGTACACGTGGGAACGTGAAGACCAGTTCAAAGAAAAGTATCCCCACCTGTTCAAGAAGACTCCTGCCAGAGCTAGTTCGGCCTGAATTTCGGGACGAAATTCTTTTAACGGGGGGAGACTGTGACAACTGGCACAAAACCGGTAATTTCCGTACATTCTAATTATTATTAAATGACTGCAATTATGTGCTTTAATGTCAACATCATCTGATTTCATACAATACAAGTGAATTCATGCACGTTTTATACTACCAAATATTGCTTTGTGCATTAACGAGAGCGTTGCGTCAGAAATACTATAAACTCACCGGTAAGACACAATGTGTCAACAGAACTGCAGAAAGCAGTCAGACAATAGAATTGGAGCCTAGGTGTAGGTCCAACGACAAGAATACATTAAAACCCAATAGTACATACAAGGGTTTATATATATATACTCTCCGAAAGCAAAAATACGCACTAAAAAGCACCCGAAACACACTTTAAAATGTTGAAATCAACATAATTCAGCAACAATTAAGCTATAATCAGCTTTTAACCACATTAATATCATGTAGAATTTATGTTTTGTTATCCAAAATAACTTACAAAGTGTCAGAAATTAAAACTGCCATAAAAAGTGCTTTATACCTAGTGAAACTACGCAATTCAGCACTTTAACGAACCGTAACGAACCGAACAACCGGACAATAACTGGGACATCAAAATTTGACTAAAAGTAATGTTTTTATGATATAAACTAGTATTGATGCTAGAACACCTTAAAAATCAAAAACCACCTAAACACACTTAAACATACTTAAACCTCCTAGTTGGCACTTTAAACCTCTAACTTCCAAAAATTTACATTTTACCCCCCCCCCCCTTTTCACCAAATCCGGCCCCTATGGGTCCCACCTCAAGATTTAGTTGATTTTATTTTATTTTCTTTTATTCTATTAGATCTTGTGTTGGTGTTGGATCTGAGTTTGATTTTGATTGTATTTTATGTTTGTAAATAAGATGAAGATGGATGAGTGTGCAGCGGAAATTATAATGAACACAAACTTTGCATACAATCAAACGAGAGTAATACTTTTATCAAACATCTTTACACAATGAACCGAAAGATTGAATTTATTTCAAACACGATTACAATGATTGATGAATGAATGCAAACTCCCCCTCAGCCAGAGCTCAGTAGTTTGTTCGTGCAAAGAAGACGAATGATGCAAAGAGCTAATAGAACAGTACGAAGTACTGAACTATTTATAGGCACTTGCAAACTACTGAGCATCTTAGCTGACGTCACCATGAAAGTGACATCTAACCTCCTAACAAACTCTAACCTCTGATCTATACAGACACTGCTTGTGTTAACTACTGCTAATACATTCTATTACAAAACAAACTTTAGAACAGCTGCTGCAACCTTCTACTGCTGTGAACCCAGCAGCACTTGTCTGGATCAGCAGTGCTTGACTCAAGGCAGTAGATTGAATCAGCAGGACTTTAGTCTTCCATCAGATCTTTAGTTGAGCAGCAGTTATGGGTCAGCATTTTAGCAAGATCAGCAGATTGGAGGTCATCAGTAGTTGTAATCACTTTCAAGGGGAGAGATTTGTATATCAACATCTGCTTATTCAGGATCCACTGCTCTGATCCAGTTTTGGCTTTAATTATCTGTTCCTCTGATAGGGTTCAATCCCAACAATCTCCCCTGGAACAGATAATGCCAAAACCCTTCATTATTTGTGGACATTTTATTGCCTCAATAACAGCTCCCTTATCTGACCTTTAAATTGTAATTCAAAGTCAAGGGCATCTGTATCTTCATCATCCCTGCTAAGTGGAAGATCAAGGAGATCCTGCAAATCTTCAAGACTTAGGCCAAGAGCTTGTTCCCTTGATATTTTCTCCACTTCTCCACCAGACCTGAGCAAAGTCAATACGCAGGTCTGTTTGTCAGTTTCCCACTTTTGTATTTTTGAGCCTGGTGGGTTTCTTGGGAGATGCTTATTTGCAGAAGTATTTGGTGAGGCTGGCCTGTTCATCGCTGGCTGAGCAGTGGTAGCAGAGTTTTCTTGTTCAAGTTCTTCTTTTAACTTTCTTAACAAGCCTTCTTTTACAACAGCATTTCCAGTAAGAATTTCTTGAACTGTTTCAGCTCCTAACTGGCTTTGTTTCCTTCTTTTGTAAAAGGCGGTACCAGTAGGAGCAGTGGCTTTCCTGGTGTGCAGCTTTGTTGGCCTTTTTGAAACCTATGCTTCAGGATAGTCAGGTTTTTGAGGAATTTTTGGATCTTTCTTTATTAATTCCTCCAACCTTTTGTAGGTTGACCTGACCACATCTTCTTTCCATCTAGCAATTTGTCTTTTTGTACCAAAATCAGCAACAACCATTTCTTCTTTCATTCTCTTCAGTTCCATTTGCTTATCAGGTACATTCTTTCTGAACTTTGCCCAATCAGGAGGAGTGTGAGTGACTTTCCTTTTTATCATGTCTTGAATTCTTGCAGCTTCAACTTCAAGCTCAGGAACAGTCCACTCTTTGTACATGTGTCTCTCTCCTTTGTATCTTTTGTGAAACATAATGCTTTCAATGTAGTCTTTCTTCAAAGTTTCAGCTGCTCTTTCTGAAATTTGTTGACTGACATTCTTTGCAAAACGTTCTAAGGAACTGACTTGTGTGAGCAGATATTGGTAGTATCTTGATACTTCTTTGTCAGATTTCCCTTGTGTGTTTCTTTTCGAGATATCCTCTGCTTGCTTGGCCTTTATCTTCAAATATTCATCAATATTTTTGGGCCAGGGATATCCTTTGATTGAAGGCAAACTCCTTTTGGCAGGGTCATCCTCAGTATAAAAAGATTTTATTTCTTCTCTAACAGCTTCTAGTTTAAGAGGAAATTGAACACCTGCAGGAGGTAAGGGCTGGTGCATTGGAACAGAAGAGAGTGGGACTGGTTTTGGTATATTGACAAGAGCTAAAGGTTTTGAAGATGTTTGGGATGGTGAAGTGACATCATCTTTAGGAATTAGCCTTCTCCTCTTTATTTGAGGAGAGACTGATGATGTTTTGGATGGAAAGGTGGTTGTAGTGGCAGTGGTTTGTGATAGACTAACAGTTGTTGAAACAACTGGTGTTCCAACCACTGTTGTCTTTACAGCAGAAGTTATAACAACTGCTGTCTTCTGCCTTTTGACAGGAGGTGATTTTAATTTTGGTGGTAAAGCAGTGGATGTAGTGTGTGTTGAGATGGTGTGTGTTGAAGTGGGAGCAGATGTTGAAACTACTGAAGTACCAACAGCAGCTGATACAACAGGAGTTACAACAGCTGTTTTAGGTGGTGGTTTTTTAGCAGACTTTGAACGTCTGACCGGAACGGATTTGGGTAGCCTTACTTTTCGTGTAGGGTTCTTCTTTTCATCAATAAGATTTTCATCATCTCTTGACCCTGAAGTACCCTGATCCGGATAATCCACCCTGGCTTTCTTTTTGGCCTCTCTATCCCTTTTCACACATGCAAGTGCTTCTGCAAGTGCATTTGTGGTCACATCAATTTTCTTACTCCCATCTGGCAAAGGAATCTGTTTGGTCATATTTGAATTTTCTGGTGCAAGGTAGAGACCATCTGTTATTCCTTTCCTTCTCCACTCCTGAATTTTATCCCCCTTTTTGGCATTATCTTCAGGGAGGTGATCAATGAAGAACACAGGTGGAAGAGCAGTGCCAGAATTGTGCAGGATCTGAGTTTTGAGAGCCTTTAGATCAGCTTGAGTGTCTTTGAACCTAGACTCCATAGCATTTCTCAGCTCTTGAACATGTTTTTCATGTTGCTGATCTGCTACTTGTGCTTGATGATGAAGAAAAGGTTGAAAGAGATTCCAGAGCTCATTTGTAGCAGGTGCCTATTGGAGAGCAGGTGCTTGAGGTGGAACAACAGTGAATTGTACCTTTTGTACCTGTAACAACTGTTGGAGCATATCTTTGAGCTCTGCAACAGAGTTATCAAGTTTTTCAACACGAGCCCTCAATTTCTGGTACTTTAAATCATCACCCAATTTAATGGGATCATCTGATTTCCCACTAACAGTGGTTTTATCAGTGGTAGAGGTAAGGAGTTTACTCCAAACATTAATCACTGATGCCCCTTTTTCTTGGTACTGGGATCTTCTTCCTTCAACACTTGACAACCTTTTGATGTTGCTAGTAGGATAAATAAATCCACTGGTGGTTGGCAGAGGTGCTATAAAAGGAATTGCCTCCAAGGAAGTCTTATTGATGTAACCACTGTCCAACTGTAAACCAGTGGGTTCAACAGTTGTAGTGGCTGCTTCACTTGGATTACCACAAAGAGTTACTTGTAACTCAATGGGTGTAACCTCCTCAGGTTGTGTTGGTGGGTTAGCAATGAATGATATAGCAGGCCCAGTCATTTGTTGAGGCATATTCTCATTGACAGGTGATTGAGAAGGACTGAGTAATGCCTGGTTCAAATCAATTGCATCCAACAGTAGTTGTGTTTTTGGTGGAATTGAGGATGTGATGGTGGGTGTAGAAAGTGGATTTGCTCCAGGCATTGAGCTGTGGATGATGGAAACGAGTGTATCCAGAGCATCATAATGTGGTGGCCCTTTGTGTACAACCTGTTCTTTTTGTGAAGAAGCAGGAGGAGTTATGGTTATGGGTTGAGATATTTGTACCAACTGCTGTGAGGAAGAAGCAGCAGTGGTTTCTTGTGACATTTGTGTTGTCACAGGCATTAACTCTGGTATCTCATCCTCTAGAGTTGCCGTTTTGATTGGTTTGGGGGGTTTTTGATTTTTCTTTTTGTAAAGCCTTTTGGGTTTTGTAGGTGTGGGTTTCAAAGCAGTTGGTCTGCTGCTTTGATCACCTAGAGCAGTAGGCTCAGCAGCAGATACCTGAGGAGCAGTGGTAGCTGCTAAATTCTGCTCAGGCACCCCTGCTTGTGTTTTGCAAGGTGCTTGTAGGTCCGGGTTTCGGGATCAAAACCGTGATTTTCATGATTATGTTCATAGATGGAAGAAGATAGAGATGATAAACAAACAACTTTGCATTAATCCGGTAGTAAAACATTACAAGTCGGCCCGATTACATGATAACCGAACTAATACCAAAGAAGTATACATCCAGGGAGAAATCAAGTGGTGATTTCTCCCGGTGAGGTCTCAAACCTCCTATCACTCTCTTGCACACACTTGTGCTCTCACTCTTATGTTGCAAATGACAAAGTGTTGGTATTTATACCAAACACAGGTTGCACGGTCGAAGGACCAAGCTGACTGGTCGATAGATCATCTGTCGACCATCCAGCTTTCGAAAGACACATATACCTCGAAGGATCACATATCCTTCGAGGTCCATCCTTCGATGGATATCTTTCGAGCTCATCGAAGGATATACATAATCCTTCGATGCCTTATCCTTCGACACCAAACATATACAACCATAATTTGTCTAGCAAACACACACACACGGTCAACCGAATAACCCTCTCGTTTGACCACTTCAAACGAGCGGGTCTATACACGTTCGATAGACCGTTTCACTAACTATTACAAATTCAGCGTAAAATAATAACTAATCTATTCGACAAGCATCGGACACAAAATCTGCATCAACAAATTCCCCCTTGTCCGTTGCTGTCGAATGCTGAACATGCAACTGCAATCGATCTTCAGTCAAGTATTCATCTTCTCTGTGTTAACAAGTTCCCCCTTGACCGATGATCCAGGTAAGTAGTATCTTGATGCTCCTTGAATAATGTTTCCCCCTTAAAGTACGCGTATCCGTGTTTAGTGTTGTGCAATTTCCTCAAGAGGCTCAATTGACCGATCTTCCGCTGATCTTCCAATACTCCAACCGGCATTTGATAAGGGTTCCATTCTTTAAAAACTGCATCAAGTCTTGATCTTCAAGCATACTACATTGATAGAGATTTCTGGTGAACTGTCTTCTGTAAACCATCTTTGTGGAATCGACCAAGTAATGCACTTTAATCTGTGCAAAACATTCCACGCAGAACCGTCTGTATCACCAGAAGATCACAAACTCTACCACCTGTGATTGCGTTTAGAAATTTACCGAAGAAATTCAACAAATGAAAATTTTTATCCCCCCATTTCTTTGGTAAAATCTCTAAACCTTAACAGATTCTTTCCACTTCAAAGAAACTGTCGTCAAATGTTCACCAATTCCCTCCACTGAGCGGAACTGTCATCAATCTTCATTGAATGTTCTCGGTTCCGAAAATTCACGAACATGACTTTCTTCTTTGCATAATCTAGTTGAATAAGAACGCCCCCTGGTACCCCGTAGGATCTGACTTGTATCCCCCCAAAGATCCAAAGACTTTGTGAACTCGTTAGGACCGGTATAGACGTTCCAGGTTCATACGTTCGTCTTCAAATGCGAGAATATGACAATAAACAAAATCCTTTCGAACATTTCTGAATAACCGGTAACAATCATAAATACTGATGTGCGGAAGCGAACATATCGTGTTGTTTTTGGCCCATAATAGTCGCGTTACAAATTTTTTTTTTCATTTGCATCGGTAACCGTGACTACCCCACAATTTTCAAACATCAAGTTTTCATCATCTCTTGTTTTCATCATGCTGCATCACCCCGCGCACTCCCAAATCCGTACAAATTTGGCGTTGAAAAATAGAAGCACGGTTCAAATAATCTTCGCGAACACCCGACCCCACTCTGCAAGTCGCGAAAAGAAATTCTTGGCCCATGAAACGTGTCAGCCTAAGAGTTTTCTATGCATACATGCTCCAAGTGGTAGGGCCCAAGACCAATCCCATGACAACTGATTAATTTCTCCAATCCATATGATACCCACTAAAAACACTAGTTGAGCCCATTTATATTTAGAGATATAATCAAAGAAGGGAATAGATCCATTTAACGTTAAGGTGGGCCCAAGTGTGCATTTATCAAATCCCCAAGTGACCCAAAAGGAAACCTAGCTGCCAACCTAATTGTTTCAGCCAACAACTACCTTATCATTTTCCCAAATATCCCTCAACCTTAGTCATCCTTGTCTTTCTTCGATACCAAACTTCACCTCCAGCCGCCATTTGTAATCCTTCGAAGTAGAACAACTCACTGATCCTTCGAACTTGAGTTGATCCGTCGAAACATAAAAACGACCTTTCGAGATTTGTCTTGATCCTTCGATTTCGTTTGATGATCCACAGAATGTTCTGATCCTTCGAAAAACTATATCTTTCGAAAATGTTTGAGAAAGATGATCTATCGAAATGAAGATCTGACCTTTTGAAAGCTCATATGATCTTTCGAAGTTTTGTTTGATCTTTCGAAAATGTCAGGATGACCCCTCGAGATCCTGTTTGATCTATCGAAGTTTGTTGAGATGAACTGATCTTTCGAATATTGTTGAAGATGATCTTTCGATTCTCCTCAGCTTGATCTTTCAAAGTATTTGATCTTTCAAAGTATTTGGGATGACCCTTCGAGAAATAAAATGATCTTTCGAAGATGTTTAGTTGACTTTTCGGGCACATGTCAGATCTGGATCTGACAAACATCAGTTGCTATCATATCAGAACTGATCTTTCGAAATATGAAGATTATAAGAACATTATGAACACAGCAACTGTTTAAATCTGCAGATTTATGAAAACACTTCGTAAACGATTTCTGATGAAGAAAACTTGAGTAATTAGGAGAAAAACACAAAACCCAACACTCGTTTTGTCACAGATCTGAATATTCGGGTCCAGATCTGAGTTTTTCTCATTTTCACCTTTTTTTACATCTTGAACAAAAACCCACAAAAATCACAGATCTAGAGCACATGTGACTTAGTAAACGGTTAGTTTTACTAAATCGGGCACCTGTGCTCTGATACCAATTGTAGGTCCGGGTTTCGGGATCAAAACCGTGATTTTCATGATTATGTTCATAGATGGAAGAAGATAGAGATGATAAACAAACAACTTTGCATTAATCCGGTAGTAAAACATTACAAGTCGGCCCGATTACATGATAACCGAACTAATACCAAAGAAGTATACATCCAGGGAGAAATCAAGTGGTGATTTCTCCCGGTGAGGTCTCAAACCTCCTATCACTCTCTTGCACACACTTGTGCTCTCACTCTTATGTTGCAAATGACAAAGTGTTGGTATTTATACCAAACACAGGTTGCACGGTCGAAGGATCAAGCTGACTGGTCGATAGATCATCTGTCGACCATCCAGCTTTCGAAAGACACATATACCTCGAAGGATCACATATCCTTCGAGGTCCATCCTTCGATGGATATCTTTCGAGCTCATCGAAGGATATACATAATCCTTCGATGCCTTATCCTTCGACACCAAACATATACAACCATAATTTGTCTAGCAAACACACACACACGGTCAACCGAATAACCCTCTCGTTTGACCACTTCAAACGAGCGGGTCTATACACGTTCGATAGACCGTTTCACTAACTATTACAAATTCAGCGTAAAATAATAACTAATCTATTCGACAAGCATCGGACACAAAATCTGCATCAACAGTGCTAACATACGTGAAAATGTTTCAGATGTTAGGCAGTTTATTACAGTTATCTCACCTTGGTTTATTAAAGCTAAATCATCCTTATTGAATTTCTTTTCAAAATAGTAACTTAAAAACCTTGGAAATAGTAAGAATGATTTGGTTTCAACATTATTAACCAAATCTTTAAAGATTTCCCGAGAATAGTTAAAATTTTCTTTATGAAGAATTGCATATCCCAGATTTTGAATCTTTATAGGGGTCTCATTAAAAGAAGTGGTTTTGTTTGAAACACATAGTAGGAGGGTATGAAATAGGAATCTGGGTGCAGGAGGAAAATAACCTTTTTCTAAGGTTAGTTTCTTCATCGTTGTGGCTTCATACCCTCGTTCAATGAAGTCAATGTGCAACTCATTTTTATTGAAGGAAGTTTTACCTGCCTGATCATCGAGTTGAAAGACTTCGGAGATGGATTGTGGCGTGATTTGGACCTTTTTACCCTTTATAGAAGAATGTATGGTGGTTGCAATGTCTCCTTGTTTGTCAAGGGTTGCATTCTTCCAAAACTCCCTTTAGGTCGCCAAATAGATTGGTGCATCGGCGGTGAACAAAGTTTTGTACTTTGATTTTGCCATGATGTTGATGATGGAATCGAAAACATCGGTGGTTCCTGGTTTTGTTAGAAGACCCAGGAGATTGTGAGATGATTTGTATGGAATTTCAGTGGAAGTTGCCTTTTGAGAGGCTGTTTTCGATGATTTTGATGTGGGTTTTGCAGATGACTTCGATTTTGTCATTTTTGAAACGAATGATCGAAGGAATTTGTGAGAGATGAGAAGAAAAACTGCTTTGAGAAGAGAATTTTTAAGAATTCAATTCGACAGTAAAACCCTGTTTTGGTGGTGAGTGGGGATTTTATAGGAAAGAGAATGAATGCTGACGTGGCAGCCGTTACAAAAGGTCTGACTGCTATGTACTGCCCACGTGACAACCACTGGTGAAAATGAAGGACAGTACTTTTGATGAAAGCAACTGATGAAAGCAGTGGAAAGGGGGCAGTGGATGATTTTCACTATCAGTGGATAGCATATCAGTGGATAAGACACTGCTTTTGAACAACAGAGGTTATCAAGAGATGAGAGAACAGAGGTTGCCTTTCAGCAGTGGGCAGGCTTTTTGAAGTAGAGCAGACTTTTGAACGATCAGTGGTTATGGCAGACTTTTAAGGATTTTAATGAAATTTTCATTTTTAGCTATTTTTAAGGATGGATTTTTGATTTTCTGAAAACATTTTGTTGCTTTTATTCATAGAAAAACAAGATGTTGCTTGTTATTCCATATTTAGCATCCCAATCCTAGAGACTAGACTTTCAAAAGTGGCTGTATCAAGTGCTTTTGTGAGCACATCTGCCAGTTGGTCTTTGGTTGGGACATGATGCAGAGAAATCAAACCTTTTTTCATAGCAATCCCTCACAAAGTGATGTCTGATGTCGATGTGTTTTGTGGTAGAGTGGGAAACTGGATTTTTTATGATATTTTATGCTGCCTGGCTGTCCAACATGAGTGGTGTCTTTAAGGCAGTGATACCAAAATCCAGCAACTGATTTTGAAGCCACAGGAGTTGGGCTGTACAGCTTGCAGCAGCAATGTATTCAGCCTCAGCAGTGGATGTTGAAACTGCTGCTTGCTTTTTGCTTTGCCAAGAGACTAAGCAATCACCTAGAAACTGGCACCCTCCTGAAGTGGACTTCCTTGTGGTGTGACATCCAGCAAAGTCACTGTCTGAAAAACCTGAAAAGCTTGATATTCCCATTAGCTGGATACCAGATACCAAGTGTGGGAGCACCTTTTATGTATCTGAGAATCCTTTTTACAGCAATGAGATTAGATTTTCTGGGAGCTGATTGACTTCTTGCACAGACACATGTTGCAAACATGATGTCTGGTCTAGATGCAGTTAGGTACAATAAAGACCCAATCATGCTTCTATAAAGTGTTTGGTCAATCAGCTCATCCTTTTCATCAGACATGACCAGCTTATTTGTGGCCATGGGTGTGCTGCATGGTTTACAATCATTCATATCAAATTTGGTTAAAAGTTCTTTAGCATATGTGCTTTGATGAATGAAGGTTCCATTTTGCAATTGCTGTACTTGGAGACCAAGAAAGCATTGCAGCTCACCCATTGCACTCATTTCAAACTCAGCTGTCATGAGTTCTCTAAACTCTTCACACATTTTGGTACATGTGCTTCCAAAAATAATGTCATCCACATAAATTTGGACAATCATTAGATCTTTCCCTCTCCATTTAAGAAATAGTGTTTTATCAATGGTACCTCTTTTGAAACCATTTGAGAGTAGAAAGTTGGAAAGAGTTTCATACCAGGCCCTTGGTGCTTGTTTCAGGCCATACAAGGCTTTGTTTAGCCTGTAGACATGATCAAGATAAAATGGATCCTCAAAGCCTGGAGGTTGACATACATACACCTCTTCTTGCAATGTACCATAGAGGAAAGCACTTTTGATATCCATCTGAAACACCTTCATGTTGTGGTTGACAGCAAAGGCCAGGAACAGTCTGATAGCTTCCAATCTTGCAACAGGGGCGAATGTTTCATCATAATCAATCCCCTCTTCCTGTCTGTAACCTTGAACCACAAGCCTGGCTTTGTTCTTGACAACAATGCCCCTTTCATCTGTTTTGTTCTTAAAGACCCACTTTGTGCCAATGGGACTAACCTCTTTTGGCGGTGGTACAAGCTCCCATACTTGTTGTCTTTTAAACTGTTGGAGCTCCTCTTGCATGGCTTCTACCCAGCTGTTGTCTTTTAGTGCCTCTTGGTACTTGACTGGCTGATGGAGTGATAGAAAACCAGCAAAAAGACAAATGTTTTGGGTTTGGCTTCTTGTGAGCACCCCTTCATTTATGTTGCCAATGATTTGATCAGGTGGATGAGATCTCAAGAAGATTAAATCTCCTTGGTATGGTATGATGGCATTTGTTGGTGAAGGCTGCAAATGTGTATCATCTGAGCTAACCACTGCTGGAGACTTTGATGACCCAGCAGTGGCTTCAAAAGGTGGTGGAATGGGTGGTAATGAAGTGGACCACTGCTGACTTTTATCCACTGTTTGAGGACTTTTGTCAGCAGTGTTTGAGGATGTGGAAGCAGTGGTAGATGGGCTACTTTGGTCAACAACTGTTGAGGTAGCAGAGGTTGAGCTTTGGCAGCTGTTTTGAACAACTGGTGCTTTTCCCTTTGTGGCAGACCTTTGAGGGATGATGATTTCATACCCATAGTCTGGTGATGTATCCTCTGATGGACCTGCACTGTTAGTCTTGATAGCAGTATTTTCAAAAGTGAATTTTTCAAGATCAAACAGATCAGCAGGATTTGTTGGGATTTTCATTGATGAAAGTTCATTGAACTTTACATCCAAAGTCTCCTCCACTACCTTGGTCCGTGCATTGAACACTTTGTAGGCCTTGGCAGTGGTTGAGTATCCCAGAAAATAACCACAATCAATTTTGGCTGCAAATTTTGAAATGGAATCTTTTAAGTTCAAAATAAAGCATGGGCAGCCAAACACCTTGAAGTATGAGATCAGTGGTTTGATTTTATACAGAATTTCATAGGCAGTCTGTTTGTGCCTGGGGTTTATAAAAACTCTTTTCTGGACATAGCAAGCAGTGTTTACTGCCTCTGCCCAGAAAGTTAATGGCAAACCTAAATCTGCAAGCATAGTTCTGGCAGCCTCAATCAAAGTTCTGTTCTTTCTTTCAACAACCCCATTTTGCTCTGGTGTTCTAGGGATGTTGTACTGCCTTACAATCCCTTTCTTCACACAGAAGGCATCCAACTCCTTATTTTTAAATTCTATGCCATTGTCACTCCTAAAGCTTTTTACTGGAAGATCAAATTGCTTTTCAACCTGTGTCACAAAGTCTTGCAAAATGCCTGCAGTTTCATCTTTAGAGTGCAAAAAGAAAGTCCATGTAAACCTAGAAAAGTTATCAACTATAACCAAACAATATCTTTTCTTTTTGAGGCTCATGACTTAAACTGGGCCAAACAAATCCATGTGTAGCATTTGCAAACACTGGGTTGTTTTGGACTCTTCAATGGACTTGTAAGAACTTTTATGCTGTTTTCCTTTTAAACAGGAAATGCAATGTTCAGGACATGAAAACAATTTTTGTGGTAGGCCTCTTACCAAACCATTTTTTGAAATTTCTGTTATTGTCTTAAGATTTGTATGCCCCAGTCTTCTGTGCCAAAGTTCTGTCTCTTTGTTAGAGGCAGCTGAGAACAGACAGGCATCAGCTCTGGGACACTCTTTAGACATGTCAACAACATAAACATTGCCACTTCTTTGAGCAACAAGTTTAGTTTGACCATTTTTTATTATTGCTTCAATCTTTTTGACCATTTCTGGTCCAACAATCCTACAACAGTCTTTTGTGAAGAATGACTCAAACCCTTTGTCACTCATTTGAGATACACTCAGAAGGTTGAATTTCAGATTGTCTATTAGATTGACATTTTCAAATTTTACATTACCAGATTGCACTGTTCCAGACCCCAGAACTTTCCCTTTACTATTATTTCCAAAAGATATATCACCCCCTCCATGGATTTTAAAGTCTTTGAGGGGGGCTTTACATCCTGTCATGTGCCTGGAGCCTCCACTATCTACATACCAAAGGCTATCAAAGCATGCAAAAGCTCCCTGCACATGAAGTAAAAGGATTAGTTCATTAAGGGCTCCAAAGCCAACAGGGCTTTGGATGGGGATTCAGCAGTATCTGGTATGGATGCAGAGTGATGGACAGTGGTTAGGTCAGGGGTTTGGACAGTTTTAGTACTGTTTCTTGCTAACCACTGTTGAGGGTCTTGCCCAATCACCTGCTGATACCCAAAAGGATGCCTATTCACTCTGGGTTTAGAGGGCTTTTTGTAGACCTCATAAACGTGTGGAATCCTTTGGTAAGACTGTTTTTCCTTGCCTTTTCTGAACTGATTGGCAGGAGGTGCATCAGTAACCTGAACATCTCTTTTGACAGATGTTTGGTTCAGCTGT